>NW_026570971.1:30094902-30221474 GCF_026225935.1 Boleophthalmus pectinirostris | reverse complement strand
ATTATTTTGTCAAACATTATAAACTTGATGAAACATGTGGAGAATTAATCTTGTGACAAACCTGCCACACGTTCCATAATATTGAGTCAGAATGTTGTGTGTCGCACTACAACACAATGATGCACTATTACTGTCACACTATTAGTGGAAAACTACACACATATTCTCAACATGTTTCAAATCAGAGCATTTTCACTTGATGTTCACATGTTCTTCCTCATGTCATGGAACTGTGTCACTCTTTTCTTTATCATCATGTCAAACTCGGATTGTCTTCTATCATTTCAATCAACACCAATCACACTGTGTTTGTTCTGGGTTTCCTCTGTGTACATTTGCAGTGTGTTTTTGTTCATTTTTAAAGTCTCACTGTGGAACTTTTGTGCTGGAGGTTTGTCTGGAATGTTCCACAGTATGGCATTAACCTGATCTATATTGTGTTTATTCAATGACAGATGTTTTATTGCTCAAAATCCATCATAGTTCTGATGTAACTTGAATCATAATTGTAAAGTTGTTTGTGGTCACATCATGGGGAACACTGGTTCTACAATGGTGAAGGTTTTACACTCTTTAAATCAACAATAATTCATAAAATCACTTTGTTTTCCTGTGGCCTTTTCTGTCCCAAAATCTCAAATCCAGTGTAAAGTAGTAAAATAGTGTGTGTTCACCTGACATCACAACACTATAGGATCCTTCTAGTTGAACAGTGAGCTGGAGGACAGGTCACAATTCACTGGTGGAATGTGCTGTTTCACTGTCACACTGCATATTCTGCTGAATATCTCTGTCATTACTGGGCCTATCCACATGAAACACAAACAGGTTTGGCTCCTGCTCTGGACAAATCAACAAGGGTGTGTCATTATTCAAACACAAACACGTGCTTGTCGTCAGCTCCAACAACTTGAAGCCATAAGATCAAATATGACAAGTGTGTGAAGGCCATCCATATTTAAAGTAGTGCTGTCATGCGATTAAAAAAATTGAGAGATTAATTAATTATGATCTGTAATTAATTAATCTAATTAATCTCATTTTAATCTCACCTAAAAATTGCTGAGAAAAGCCTTCAATTTGAGGTATTTTGATTTAAATTCATTATTACATTATTGTGGCAGATCAAAAGACTAATATAGATTTAAAAAAGTGACTTTATAAAGTCATTTATTGTTTAACAAATCTCTCCAATTTGGCTGTTGAGCCCAAGTCTCCATGAATAAGAAACTGTTTGTTGTAAAGTAGCAAAGACGAGGAAATCTGAACATAATAACTTTTGTCTACTTAAAGACAATAAAAAGTCCAGTCTTTCCTTAACCATATTAAAAATATTATTGATAGAGAAATGCTTTATATATGAGATCACTGGTTTTAGTCCTGGTTTAGACCTGCTTTAGTCCTACTTTAGTCCTAGTTTAGTCCTGGAAAGGGTTAGTCCTGGTTTTAGTCCTGGTGTTAGTTCTGGTTTAGTCCTGTAGTCCTGGTTTAGTCCTGGTTTAGACCTGGTTTAGACCTGGTTTTAGTTCTGGTTTTAGTCTGGTTTAGACTGGTTTAGTCCTGGACTGGATTAGTCCTGGTTTTAGTCTTGGTGTTAGTTCTGTTTAGTCCTGGTTTAGTCCTGGTTTAGACCTGGTTTAGTCCTGGTTTAGTCCTGGTTTAGACCTGGTTTAGACCTGGTTTTAGTTCTGGTTTTAGTTCTGGTTTAGTCCTGGTTTAGTCCTGGACTGGATTAGTTCTGGTTTTAGTCTTGGTGTTAGTTCTGGTTTAGAGGCGCACAGGAGGAAGCGCGGTTTACGCCGCGTACGCGAGAAAACACGATCCACACGCGGCGCACGGGAGCACGTCGGTGTCCGCGCAGTGTCTACGGAAGGAAACGTGGTCCGCGCGTTCTCAGGTTAATGACGATGATGAAGGTGTGTGTGTGTTTGTGTGTGTTTGTGTGTGTGTGTGTTTGTGTGCGTGTCCCCTCATGTGGCAGGTCACTATAGGACAGTAGTGCAGACATCATGAGCCTATGCAGGTTGTTTTCAGGCGATATTATATTTGTTATTTTCTTTTATATTTCACGTCTGGAGAATAATTTCCAAGACACGAATGCGTTTTTACCTGTGCGCTGCTGACTCTGTTCTACCGGCTCTTCGACCTCGTCCATTGTGCCTGACGCCGCCAGGCGCGTGTGTGTGTGTGTTGTTGTCCCAACAACACATAAAAACTGGTTTAATAATAAAGCAACTCGCATACAGAAACAGTAAAGTTAGAGATAAAAAATGAGATTAACGCGATTAAAAAACATAATGCGCTAAATATGACTAATTAATTAATAGCAATTAACGCGATAATTTGACACCCCTAATTTAAAGCTCCGTGTGTGGAAGCAGAGACACACTAGAGACACAATACAAGCTTTATGTGACAATTGTCTATGTGTCTTTATCATGTTCTGCCTGTTCATGTTCTCAAAACAAGGATTTATTTACAAAAGGAAGATTCACTGAGAAGAATCTTGATGTGAAAGAAGGTAAGAGGTTGTGAGTGTGGAGTTATCAGTAGTGTAGTGTGTGTGTGTGTGTGTGTGTGTGTGTAGGTGTGTGTGTGTAGGTGTGTGTGTGTGTCTGGGTTGTTTGGTTGTGTGGGGGCAGGTGGAAGGAAATGTGGGCTTGTTTTTAATCATTGTAAATCACTTTATGTTACATTTTGAGTGAAAAGTGCTTCATAAATAAAGTTTGATTTGATTTGATTTGGTTTAAAAGTGCACCGTATGTAAGTCTGGTGAAGGGTCAAGTATTTTCTCAAGAATACAGTAGAACAAGAATGTTCTATTGTATGACATCAGTTCTGGTCACGTGTTTCTGTCCATGGAGACGGACAACATGTCAAGATCTGTGGAGAAGAGAGCCTGCACAGTCTAGAAGTTTATCTTTTTAAGGTATTATGACATTTAAAGCTTCTCTTGCAGCCTTTATAATATTGTTTTAATATTGCTTTCTTTACATGGTTTTTTTCTTTATGATGGATAAAAACTGAATCTCTCCAAAACAATTGTGATATCATATTTGTGATATATACCCGTCTGTAGCGTCAGCTTTAGCACAGAGGGAGGACTGGACTGGTTTGATTGACACACAGCAGTATTATGATTACGCCTCCTGACATCTGCTTTTCACGCTAACACGATGAGAGCTGACAGAGGAGCTGTGGAGTGCACAGGAAAAGTCACTTAAAGAGAACAATGTAAAAAGGTGCTGATGGCTTAAAATAATGCTTCTCAAACTGTGGTACTGGTCCCCCTGCTGGTGGTTCTTGAGACGAGCTGCAGCTGTAGCTCTGCTTTAGATACAATTTGGGCTGTATTTAGTATTTTTGTCCCATTTACTTCACATTATCTTTATTACCTGGTCCTTGAAGGGTTGACCAGGTTTTGTATTCACCCTGTGTGTCTGTGTGTGTGTGTGTCTGTGTGTGTGTCCACCCGCCATAATTCCGCCATTTATGGACCAATTTTCACCAAATTTGGTACGTGGGTCAAGCCGCCGTGCCCGATGGCACAAAAATTTTTTTTGGTGACAATCTGAGGTCATTTGAGGTCACATGGGTCAACTGAAAGGTCATTATAAAGGATCTGCAATTTTGGCAAATTCTGAATCATCTGCGGACTAAAATATTCACCCAATCATCAGACAAGTTGGCACACACATAACCGGGGCACACTGGATGTTACAGGTTGAAATTGGTTAAGCTCACTTGAAGGTCATGGTAACCAGGGTCGCATATGCGTTTTTGGTCATAACTCTGCGAAGGATCAAGCTCAAGTAACGGGAGTGTCTCAAAATCTCAGAAAAATTATCATCTATTTATAATTCTATGCATTTGTATAGTAAAATATTCATAGTTTTTGAGATAATCACTGATTATAACAGTTCTTTTCTCTTTCAGTGTAGCCGTTAAAGTTCTAATTAATTCTAATAATTTCCATTTCTTCTTTTTCTGGTGATACACAACACACTGATCTACAGTCACTGAACTAACATACACACAACTCATGAAAAATGACATTTTGGTTCCACACTAGTAAACACAGACATTCTCATGTGTGACCAATATCACACACATGTTCATGGGCCTGTACACATACACACAGTACATTGTGGGTATAATGATCATGTAATATGGACTGGACTCCTCATAAACTGCTTCTGTGGTGATGAACTGACCTCACCGACACCTCATGGGGACCAGGTTGATATCTGTGATTGCGCTTGTTGTAAATACAGACTAGCACTCTTGCCTCACAGCAAGAAGGTTCTGAGTATGACTCCCAGGCAACTCGTGTCTTTCTGTCTGGAGTTGCATGTTCTCCATATGCTGGGTGGGTTTCCTATAGCCACTAAATAATAATAAAATCCTTCAGCTAAACTGGTCCTGACTCCAGATCAAGACTAGGTCAAGATCTGGAGGTGGGTCCCCACACTGCTCCTGACATGTTACCCCAGCAGCATAGAAATCCACAAATATACAAGCATCTTCTCGCATCTATTGTCTCATCAGCACCAGTGTTGGGAAGGTTACTTTTAAAATGTAATCCCCTACAGATTACAGATTACATACACCAAAATGTAGTTTGTAACGTAATCCATTAAATTACTTAAAGTGAGTAACGTAATCTGGGTGCTTTGGATTACTTGATTTGCTGTAGAAAAGCAAAGACGAGGACATCGTAACATAAGATATTTTATCTGCTAAAAGACAGTAAAAAAGGCCAGATTTTACTTAAACATATTAAAAATATTATTGATAGAAGAAGAGGAGACACGTCCAAGCAGCATGAATTAGTCCTGTTAAATCCTGTTTTAGTCCTGTTTTAGACCTGGTTTTAGACCTGGATTAGACCAGGTTTAGATCTAGTTTAGACCTTGTTTTAATCCTGGTTCAGTCCTGCTTTAGTCCTGGTTTTAGTCCTGGTTTAGTCCTGGTTTAGTTCTGTTTTTAGTCCTGTTTTAGTCCTTGTTTAGTCCTGTTTTAGTCCTGCTTTAGTCCTGCTTTTAATCCTGATTTAGTCCTGGTTTAGTTCTGGTTTTAGTCCTGTTTTAGTCCTTGTTTAGTCCTGGTTTAGTCCTGGTTTAATCCTGTTTTAGTCCTTGTTTAGTCCTGGTTTAATCCTGGTTTAATCCTGATTTAGTCCTGGTTTAGTTCTGGTTTTAGTCCTGTTTTAGTCCTTGTTTAGTCCTGGTTTTAATCCTGGTTTAGTCCTGGTTTAGTTCTGGTTTTAGTCCTGTTTTAGTCCTTGTTTAGTCTTGTTTTAGTCCTGCTTTAGTCCTGCTTTTAATCCTGATTTAGTCCTGGTTTAGTTCTGGTTTTAGTCCTGTTTTAGTCCTTGTTTAGTCCTGGTTTAGTCCTGGTTTAATCCTGTCCTGGTTTAGTCCTGGTTTAGTCCTGGTTTTAGTCCTGGTTTTAGTCCTCGTTTAGCCCAAACTCTGAAAACAGGAAAATACCGCCGTGTAATCCATTTATTCCAACAAAGTAACTGTAATCCAATTACCCCTCACTGAAACAGTAACTGTAACTGAATACAGTTACTCATAATTTGTACTCTGATTACGTAACTCCGGTACATGTAATCTGTTACTCCCCTACACTGTCAGTTCAGCTGTAGACTACCTCCACCGCAGCAGAAGCACTATCAGCCTCCTCAGCCTCCTCAGCCTCCTCAGCCTCCTCAGCCTCCTCAGCCTCCTCAGCCTCTCTGTCTCTTCTCTTCTTCAACACCGACACTACCCAGGCCCCAGGTTGGTTTGTTTTTCTTACCAAATCGATCACACTCTCCCTTCATTTCATCTCGACCTCTCAGGGTCTAAGCACCAAAGTTTATGCATCCAATAAATTAACTTGATCTGTATTTTTTATGAGCTACAACTGTTATTAGGGTTTTTCCTTTTTGGCACGCTCAAAAATCGAATTCTTTTGACGTTTTCATAACACCCGGCAGCTCGTCTAAATGCATTCACGCTTTGAGCACTTGAGGTAACACGAGTTTGTACAATCCAGCCCAAGATGACGTCCCAAACAGGCCTGAGCTGCTGTCTGTGTCCCCTCTCCCCTCTCCCCCGGGCCACAGCCACTATGATTCAACGCTGTGGGCAGATCATAATGGAAGTGCGTATTTATTATTAAAGAAGACGAGGATGAGGAAGAGGAGGAGGAGGAGTGGCCTGGCGTGAGAGGTCTTAATCACAGAGGAATGGAGAAGGAAAGAAGGGACACAAAACATGGAAAAGGAGGCAATGAGGGGTGGAGAGATGGAGAGGAGATGAAGAAGAGGAGAGGGGGAGGAGGTAGAGATGGATGGTACACGGAAAAATACATCTAATGAGTTAAAATGATTTGAATTCAAAATACTAGTGTTAATTTTGAGCACTTTTGACTGTTCACTAAGACCAAGGTGGATTAACTTTTCATAAAATTTCACACATTTTGAGATATTTTTGGTGTAATAAAAGAAAAATTGGTACAAAAATTGTCCATGTGCCATTGATTTTGAATTTCAATGAAGAACAAAAAACAATCAAATGCGAAAACAGTTTATTTCAGTATTCCATTTTAGTCTCAAACAAGAAAACCGATTTCGACCTCGATTTCCAATCAGTCATCGTAAATATTTCAGTTTTGATATTTTATTTTCTCTGGTTTATTTGCCCCGGACGTTCTGCTGCTTAGTGTGCCGCTTTTGAATTCAAAGTCAACTGAATAAAGAAGAGTTTATCACTGCTGCTTGTTTCTCGTCATGGAGTTCAACAATGATTTTCTAAGGCGTGAAAGTAAACGTGTCTCTATAAAAGAAGATGACATGTTTGTCCACAAAAGTGGTAAGTTTCCAGATAAGTCCTTCAAATAGAAGAACTTCCAGGGCAAATAAACCAGAAGAATAAAATATCAAAATCAAAATAGGCACCGGGTCCGTGTACTATTCGTTCTTTTGAATTTCATTTAAGAATGAAAAACAATCAAATTTGAAAACACTTCACTACACTACACTTTCATAATTCCGCTTTAGTGTCAAACAAAAACACAGATTTTGACCTCTATTTCCAGTATTTGTTTTAAAGTTTATTTCAATATCACCAATCAAAAAACAGTCATTGTGCCTATTTTAATTTTGATATTTTATTCTCTCTGGTTTATTTGCCCCGGAAGTTCTGCTGCTTTGCGCACAGCGTCTGAATTCAGTATCATTTGAACAAAGGAGTTTATCACCTCACTGTGACCTGTTTCTGTTTCTTGTCATGGAGTTCAACAATGACTTTCTAAGATGCGAAAGTAAATGTGTCGCTATAAAAGAAGACGACATGTTTGTCCACAAAATTGCAAAGATTTTTCAGGTAAGTCCTTCTAGCAGCAAAATAAACCAGAGAGAATAAAATATCAAGAATCAAAATAGACACCAGATCTGTGTACCGTTCTTTCTTTTGAATTTCAATTAAGAACGAAACTTTAAATGAAATTAAATTAAAGTTTATTTCAAGTAATACCAATCAAAAATCAGTCATCGTGCCTATTTCAATATTGATATTTTATTCTTTCTGGTTTATTTGCCCCGGACATTTGGCTCCTGCAGTGTCAAACATGGATCTATAATAAAAACTATTTTTATTGTAGTTCTGTGATGTCAACTGAACAAAGGAGAGTTTATCGCTGCTTTCTGTTTCTCTTCATGGAGTTCAACAATGACTTTATAAGAAGTGAAAGTAAACGCATCGCTGTTTGTCCACAAAATTGAAGCAGTTTTTCAGGTAAGTCCTTCTAGCAGCAGAACTTTCGGGCAAATAAACCAGAGAGAATAAAATATCAAATAGATATAGAAATAGACACCGAGACTGATTGATATTTGAAATAAACTTTAAATTAAATATTGGAAATAGACGTCTAAATCATTTTTTTTGTTTGACACTAAAATGGAATAACGTAATAAAAAACTGTTTTCTCATTTTATTGTTTTTCATTCTTAATAGAAATATAAAAGAACAAATGGAACACGGACCGAAAATGCATCTCATTTCTAGTGCAAATTATTTTCTTCCATTTTTCTTCCAGATTGTTTTACAGGGCCTATATTTTACCTTATTACAGGTGCACAATTGGTTGGATGGTTCTTCAATTCTCCAGATTGACTTCCCTTGTGTTACTGAGCAAGACACTTCATTGTCTTCTCCAGTGTGTGTCTGTTCACTCAATAAGAGAATCCAACTTCCAACAGAAAATTCTAGTCCAATACTGTGCTGAGGGAGAAGGTCCATTAGCAACTTTTCTAGAGAAGGGTCTGCTAACTGCTTGTCTCCATGAAGATGTTATTGTTTTGCCTGGAATGTTCCACAATAAAGCATTAAACTCATCTGTCTCCGTGAAGATGAGCAGAAATGAAACTAGGCCAAGATACAGGTCAGATCTGTGGAGGGGAATAAATATTAAATAGACAATAGACAAAGTTTAATACTGTACTCTGGAACATTAATGAATCAAAAGTAAACCAAGTTAGTCCTTGTATCTGATATTTACCGGTCTAAAGTTGTCCTATATTTGTACACGTCCTCTCTGCTCACTAAATCCTCTCCTTAGGTCCACTCTGACTCCCATCTTCCAGTTCGCTGCACAACTTTTAATTTTTAATTAAACTTTAGCTGACAGAAAACACTCTTTAGCATCAGAGAAACTGCCTCATACATAATAGAGGCGCTGTCCCTGTAGGAGCAGCAGGATGTGGCTGGGAGAGGTCAGAGGTCATCGCGAGCACATGATTTATCGCTATAGTAACTGTCGATAATGAAGGGGTTTTGAGTTTACTTACCAGGCACGGTGCTATTTTTACACTGACTCTGTTATTGTTTTAACTTTAAAGATGCACTATGTAAACTTTCTTATGTCTCCACGGTGATGTTTCTTTACTCTGTGATGATGATCCATAGTATGGGATTCACCTTTCCACAGATCTAATACTACTACTACTATTACTTCTACTACTACTAATCATAATAATCATAATAATCCTGATAATCGTAATCAATAATCATAATAATCCTGATAATCATAATAATCTGATAATCTGATAATCATGATAATCATAATAATCATGATAATCATAATAATCCTGATAATCATGAATAATCATAATAATCATAATAATCATAATAATCATGATAATGCATCCGTTTTATATAGCACTTTTGTGGACACTCAAAGACACTTGACAGATCATTATTCATTCACTCAACACTTAGTGGTGGTAAGCTACTATTCTAGCCACAGCTGCCCTGGGCCAGACTGACAGAAGCAAGGCTGCCATTCTCCGCCATCGGCCCCTCCGACCATCATCACTCACGCACACACCACTTTCATACGAGGCAATGTGGGTGAAGTGTTTTTTCTAAGGGCACAAGGACAGTTTTTGTGACTGGCGCCCCTCTGTGGCACCTGATTTTCCAGCGGTTTCTGATCCAGCTAACCAGGCCCGACCCTGCTGAGCTTCTGAGGTCTGATAGGATCAGGTTTTGACAAGCTGGTATGGCCACATCCAGTCTGAACTGTAACTCAGCTGAGTGGCATCACTAAGGAAAATAAAAACCTACAATGTGGACAGAGCTAACCTGCCAGACGCCGCATTCCAAACAGAAAGTGAGCATTCTGACTCAAATTATCACCACTCTCTCTGTAACTGCTGCTGTGAGCTTCGTAATTTTGGTCTTAAAATGTTCTTATTAACCCGCTGTACATGATCCTGATGTTTTCATTTCACTATTTTATCCATAAATAAATTCCTATTCCTAATGTGGAACTTGGCTCCAAATTCACTTCTGTCACTGAACTTCATTTGACTGGAGCCGAACGCTATGGAGCCGACGTCACACTCTGTCTTAGTGTGTGACATCACCCATTATACAGTCTGTGTGACCACCTTAGCTCTGCACAGAAAGGTCTGGAACCTTCTTACTGTGAGGTACAAGAGACAACAAAAGACATCACATATATTTTCTGTTTTTAATTTTTCTCGAAACCTTTTAAAGTTTAGCAATGTACCTTTTCTGGTGTTGGGCTAGTTACTTGCTTGTCTCCATGGAGATGCCTTTACTTTACTTCGAATGTTTCACACTATATTTGTCTATCTCTTCAAGCAGCTAACTCCACCAGGCCAAATTACAGGTCAGATCTATGGAGAAGCGAGTAAGAATGCCTGTTTTTCAAGGTGTTTTCATGAATAGTTCACCAGAAAAGTGACATAAATGCTTGCGTTAAAATATAAAATACTCACTTTTTAATGTATCCTGATTACCTTTTGTTACAGGATCAGATGGACATGACAGTTGGAGATGGACTCTTACAGAAGCAGACTGTGTGAGCGTCCCACAGCCGGAGCTCAGATGTAAAATGCAGATCAGGTCCATAAATCGTCTGTGGCTCCGTCTGTGTCTGAGGCTCGGACCTTTATATTACATTCTCTGTAATGGACTTCTGCTGCTATAAACCTCGATCTCCCATTTTTTTCATCCAAACGCTAAATCACGAGCAGGAGCAGCGAGACAAAGAAGGTGGACAAGGCTACGGAAGGAGAGGCACCGCTGGAAACCCCTTTAGTTCTGAAAATAAATATCTACACTTGTGAAAATGACTTGAAATCAGAATATGTATGTTGTTTAAAATCGCTAATTAAAAAAAAGTTTTTTGTTTTCATCTCAAGCTTAAAAATGCATTGTGAAACTTTTCTGGTGCAAATCCTTTTCCTCATGGAGATGTTATTGCTTTGTCTGGTATAAAACCTTTCTATCGTCATGGAGACCAAACCACACCAAGTTACAGTTCAGATCTGTGGAGAGGCGACCCCACTCACAATCAGAATGCCTGTTTTTTTAGGTATTTTCAACAATATAACTGGCCCTATGGTTCTGAGTTCTGCACCGGGTCGGGTCCCTGCGGGTACCACACGGGCGGGTCAGGTGAATCAAATGAATGACGAACGGGAGAAAAATACTTAGACCTGGTTAAGTCCTGGTTTAGACTTGGTTCGATCCTTGTGTAGTCCTGGTCCAGTCCTGGTGTAGTCCTGGTCCAGTCCTGGTGTAGTCCTGGTCCAGTCCTGGTGTAGTCCTGGTCCAGTCCTGGTGTAGTCCTGGTGTAGTCCTGGTGTAGTCCTGGTCCAGTCCTGGTGTAGTCCTGGTGTAGTCCAGTCCTGGTGTAGTCCTGGTCCTGGTGTAGTCCTGGTGTAGTCCTGGTGTAGTCCTGGTCCAGTCCTGGTGTAGTCCTGGTGTAGTCCTGGTCCAGTCCTGGTGTAGTCCTGGTTCGATGGACTGACTGGGCATTTGCAGCGTGATCCTTTAATGACACGCAGTAGGTTTAGTTCTTCTTTTAGTCCTGGATTATTGGACTGTCGGACTAAAGGGCTGGGTGGTTGTGGATTTATCTTTGATATAAACACGTGTTAACAGGCAGGTGTGGTGCTGCTCTCCAAAAATGAACTCTGCTGTGTTTGTCATTTTCCTGAATTCACTTCCTGCTCACCTACAATTTGTCCAGTTTTGGTCTGGTCCAAAAGGAGAGAACACCACAAGACTTAGATATGGGTTAGATCTGAGCAATAAAAACATGTAATTGAGTAAACACTAGATTGATCACATCTAAGCACTAACATCTCCTTGGAAACGACAAGCAGGTGGTGGACCCTCCATCAAGAAAAATAGTGTAGCTTTAAAGAGCCCATATTACATTATTTTCTGTTATAATGTTGTTTCCTCATCAAAAACATACCAGGAGTTGTGTTTTGTTTCATTCACACACACTTTTTTAACACACAAATCCTGCAGATTTAGATTGAGTTCTTCTCCCAAACTGAAGACTATCACTTCATGACATCACAAGGTGGAACAGAACATTTTGAGCTCCGGAAATTTAGACAGACTGATAATAAAGAGTTACTCAGACATGTGTGAATGAAACAAAACACAAATCCTGGCATGTTTTTGAGGAGGTAACAGCATTACAACACGGCTTAAAGCTCACGTGAGTCAAATTTGCGTAATGTAGGACCTTTAATATATCTTTATTTAAAACAGAGCTTCACAAATTGCAGTTTACTCCTTCTTTTGTTCCCCCTCTCTCTCTCTTTCTCTCTCTCTCCCTTTCTCCTCTGGGTTCCTCTTCTCCGTCGCCGTGGTAGCAAGGGGACATCACTCTCCATTCTGCAGGTCAGAGAGGGAACAATTAAGAGTGGAGGGCACAGGGAGGCGCAGACAGCTGACGAATGACCAGCCCGGCCGCACCTGACAATATGCAGACAAGCTACATCATTTGCAAATGGATGCGAGGAGATAGAGAGAGGGGAGGAGGGGTGGAAGAGGAGGGGGGGGGGGAGTCAGGGGCAGCGGGAGGGAGAGGGGGTGTGGGTTAACCCTTTCCACACTGCAAAAAAAAAAAGGAAAAAAAAAAGGAGGAATATCTAGATCAGACTCAGCGTGCGCTCTCATACTGGGGGTGGGACGAGGCACAATTTTCACGAGACACACCAGGAGAATGAGACGAGATGAGATTTTGACATAATTTGTAATAAATGCATAGTATAATTGCTTTTTGGAACTACAGCTTCTCAAATCGCATAACTCCTCAGCTCTTAACTCTTTTTTATCCAAGGCAAAAGTAAATTCAGGGGATTAAAACCACACAAGATCATTTTTCTTATGCATGTAGAATCTTATGACAATTTTGTCTCGTAAGATCTTGTGGTACAAGATCTTGTCCCATCCCTACGATATACCTTATGTGTATATGACAGAAAAAAATACTCATTTCAGTAAAACACAGCCAAGATTATATTATATTTAAGATTTTTGCTAAAAAAATCACATTCCATTTCCCAATTTGGACATTTTTCGGTTTAAAATATCACTTCCTGGTAACTGTTATCTAGAAGAAAACCTCTAATGTACACAGAAATTATTATCGGACAAATACAAATATAAAAAGACGCCTTTATTTTGTTGGAATCTTGTTTAACTTATCAGAAGAAACATGTAAATTGTGCCGAACTTTTGGATAGAATTCCCCTTATAGTGTGACGTCATCAGTGTGTTTACAACTTTTCTTTGCAAATTGCTTCTTGATTATTGTAAAACTATCCTTTATATTTACACAAGTTATGATCAGTCAAAATTAGAGAATCATAAAAATCTGTCATACGCACTTTATAAGCCAAGAATACAGCATAACCATGCAGGTGACCCAGGACCCACACAGCCAAATAAAACTGGGAATAATTTATTTTGTAAAAACGTCAAATCAGGTTTAATATTGTTTATCTGAATAGGTGATTATGTTATTGGAACTAATATAGGGTGATCAGACGTCTCTATTTACCTGGGACAGTCTCAGATTTGAGCCCTGTGTCCCCTGTCCTAGCAGATTTATCCAAAAAAATCTAGTGATTTGTCCCAGTTTTATACAAGAAATGTCGCAAGTGTCCCTATTTTTGACCAATTTGATCCCAACAGTAAAGAGAGGCACAAATTGTAAATTGTTTAGCTAAAATACAGAAAAGGTGCTTAAAAACGACCAAAACACAAAGCAAATGTGACAATACTGACTCGCATGTTCATCATGAATGGTGTCTACATAACAATTTTCCTTAATTACGCACTCGTATCACAGTTTTATTATTACCAACCACCAAAAAACGAGGAAGTTCCAGTTTTTTTATTTTCAACTTCTTGATGATATTATTGACACGATTATACAACAAGGCCAGTCTTGATAAAAGCAACCTTCAATCAATCAATCAATCAATCAATCAACAACTTCATGAATCCCAAAGGGCAATTCAGTTCACACATCTCTGGTCATGCACAATCCATAAATAAACAAAATAAAAAGAAAATTGAATGCATACAACACATGCCATACATTCAAAATTCAGTGCATTAGAGACACAATAGCAACAATAACAATAGTTAAAGAGGCCGTGCCCGTATTTTTAATAAGTAGAAGTAAAATTTGTCTCTACCCAGTAAAGATTGTTAAAACAGCTCATAGAGTCAAAATGAGACCAGAGTTATACATTTTAGACAGCAAAGTTGCGAGAAGCTCTTCTAAACTCATCACAATGAATATTGAACACGTGAGGAATGACACTGGACCACCGCAAACCTTTTAATTAAAATGAACTTTGATAGTAGATGGACTCAGACAGAAGACAGTAAATATCAGGTAGAGCATCTTTAACCTAACCTCTAACCTACCTTAAACCTCATCAAAATATAATAATATTATATTTTAATGACTCAGGGCCTGTTTACACGAGAACGCTTGCGGGGAAAATGATAACATATTTTATAGGAAATGCCTTTCATTTAGATGGTGACAAATTTTTGGGGCCTAAAAACGCAAAAATCTGAAAGTTGAATACGCTCCGTCGTAGTGTTTCCGTCTACACTGCCCAAGATGCAAAACTCTGGTCAGATCTGCTCATGTCATGTTCACGTTTATGTCACATACATACAGTACACAGAAACCTGGCATACATACCCAATTGAATTCCACACACTTTTGCATCACCGTGTGCACGCAGATCTCCTCCCAAAAACACTAGTCTAAACGCAAAATAAAACGTGAAGAAGCAACGCCACTTTTGTGTCTTCTGTTCAGACCGTCATCATGTAAACGTAGCCTCAAGAACAGTATACACATGGGTGAGGTTTGAACCACCCACCTCCTGATTTGTTGCAGAAGTCTTGACATCTTTGCCACCAAAACTAAATTTGCCCTGTGTAGCTTTTCTAGTGGATTGTCTTCATGGAGATGTTATCGCTTTGTCTGGAATTTCGCAGTATGGCTTTAAACCTTTCTATATTCATGAAGATCAAACCAGACCAAGCTACAGGTCAGATCTGTGGAAAGGCGATGCCGCTCACAGTCAGAATGTGGTTTTTCTATGTATTTTTGAGCTATAAACCCACATGTAATCTATCTATTAATGCAATAAATGTCTGTCTGTGTGTTTGTTTGTTTGTTTGTCTGTTCCATGCATAACTTTCAAACCGCTCATCCCACTGATCCCAAATTCAGAAAGTGTCATCCTGATGGGACGGGTGCGCGCTGTGCGAAGTTTCATGTTGTTAGGGCTAAAAACGCCAAAGATCTGGTAAAATGAGTGATATATTTTAAATACTAGTTGAATAAATGTAAGGTAGAGCCGTTTAATGTCACACTGCGGAACTTTCCGGACAGAGGAATGACGTCTCCGCTGAAACAAGAATGTGACAGACCCCCAACCAAAAAGAATTAAACGTTATTGATCCACAAGCAAATGGCAAATGACTGTAACACATGTTTCCTGTTTAGCGCATTAGCACTGAAAGTCTACATATTCATACTTTTTTTTTTTTTTTTTTTTTACAGTGCACAGGTTCATTTCTCATGGAAGATCGCGGGAGGAGACACAGCCACCTGCCCGGCCTAGAGGCTCATTTGTTTGGAGTGATGGAGGGTAGCAGACAACCCCAGGCCCAGGGGAATATAGCGCGGACCGGGCTGGCAGCATCCGCATCAGAGCGTCACCGTTCTGACCAATCACAGAGCACGATACGAGACTGGCCCCGGCGGTGTCAAAGGGCCCTCTCCAGCTGATGGCGCCGCACTAGTTACTCCGTGCATAGATAAATCGTCACCTGATAAAATGCAGCGCGGTGTGTATAGGTAAATACGGCATATATTAAAATGTGTCTTTCTTTTTTGAAGCTCTGTGTTCAATAATAGGCTCCAGCGTGACACTTTTGTGAGGAGAGGCTTTCAAGAGCTGAGACGAAACATCAGGTAAGTAGGTTGAAGGAACTCTATATAACCAGTGCTTGTCTCAAAAAAAAAAAAAAAAAGAAAAAAAAAAAAAGGTGTTACAATGACAACTGAACCTGTGTTGCCAGTTCCTTAACCTGCAGATAGAAGACACATACAAAAAAAAAAAAAAAAAAAGAATAAGCAGAGCAGGAAAACCTCAAATCTGGCATATCAGAGCACTGTAAAAGAAATAAAAAGATTCTGGACTGGGACGGGGCTCGGGTCATTGGATCGCAGAACAACAAATGTTGGATCAGGGAGGACAGTGAAATCCGCAAACGAGGCACGGACTGCATTAACTGTGATGACCGAACGTTCCTCCTTTCACACACCTGGGACACCCTCCTCCAGAGAACACTGGGCGACGGGAGGCGTGGTCAGTCTAAGCAACCTGCCAGGTCCATCAGGCTGACCACACCTACAGGAAGTAACAACAACTGACCACGCCTACAGGAAGTAACAACAACTGACCACACCTACAGGAAGTAACAACAACTGACCACGCCTACAGGAAGTAACAACAACTTACCACACCTACAGGAAGTAACAACAACTGACCACGCCTACAGGAAGTAACAACAACTGACCACACCTACAGGAAGTAACAACAACTGACCACGCCTACAGGAAGTAACAACAAACAACTACAGGTAACAACAACTGACCACGCCTACAGGAAGTAACAACAACTGACCACGCCTACAGGAAGTAACAACAACTGACCACGCCTACAGGAAGTAACAACAACTGACCACACCTACAGGAAGTAACAACAACTGACCACGCCTACAGAAGTAACAACAACTGACCACGCCTACAGGAAGTAACAACAACTGACCACGCCTACAGGAAGTAACAACAACTGACCACACCTACAGGAAGTAACAACAACTGACCACACCTACAAGAAGTAACGCACTGAACTAAGACTAAACCAGGACTAACCCAGAACTAACCTAGGACTGATTCCAGGACGGAAGAGGAGGACTAAACCAGGACTGAACTAAGACTAAAACAGGACTAAACCAGAACTGAAACAGAACTCACTGTCAGGACGGGCTCGGAGGTGACCGCAGGAGAAAGGACTGACGGAGAGCTCTGCACCTCACGGAGGTAAACGTGGTAATTGCCCTGATCGCGCTTTGCAGACAAACTGCTGGGCCTTCTCTCTCTTAAGTCCAAGATTAGTCCTGGTTTAGACCTGGTTTAGTCCTGACCCACCCGTGTGTAAAAAAAAAAAAAAAGCAAAATTGACACAGACAAAAAGAGAGAAGAAAAAAAAAAAAAAAATCCGCAAAATGGTAAGGTGTCGCGAGTTTTCACAAATGCCCTAATCTAACGTGTTCCTATTTTGTGATGTAACGTGAATAGAGCCTGTTACAAAACAAACAACTTGGCCATCATGCCCAGTATTTTTTATAATTAAGAATAAATTAATATTACAATTGTCATCAGTAAAAGTTATTTGAACATGTGTACTTTGTATCTGGGGACACATTTAGATCATATTTATAGAATTCAAACTCTGAGGTACACTTTATTGTCCCTATAGGAAAATATATCCCCTGAGATTTGACCCATCCTTCAGTGCCACTGGGGCGACCCGTCAGGAGCAGTGGGTGCAGCGTTCAGGAACCTATTTCCAGATTTTGAGTGAGGCTTGGTGAGACTACTCTTCATGTTTTGGGTTGATAGTGGCTTAAAGGTTGTATAGAGGATTTTTTAAGGGAAAACCGACAGTCCTTTTTCAAATGTTGTGCATGCGTGACACCACCTTCCTCCTCCACAGCTCCCTGAGTAGAAACATCTCCTCACGCCTCCTTACTCTAGAAATCACGCTTGTTTACAGCCAGTGCGTGTTCAGAATTACTGTTGAAGTGACCTGTCTAGAAAGAATTTAGTGACCGACACATCAGTTTTCACATCAGCTGGAAGAGATCTTCTCCAAGAATCCCCTCAGTTTGGCTTTGCTCCTTTTCCCCTTCTCTTCTTCTTTCAGCGACCTCAAAAACGGACTTTCTTTTGCGGCGAACTGGTCATGGATTCTCGTCCGCCATCGCAACAAACTTTGTGCAAACTGCGAAGAAGCGACAGTTTAAAAAAGCCTCTAAGAACCGCTGCATAAACCACGTAATCGCCGCGCGCCGGAGAGTCAGTTACACTAGAAACGTAGGGAGTTTGACTGACAACCTAACAGCCAATAGAAAATGAGGGAGCCTTGTTATCTATTGGCTGATGTTTATCTGGCCTCACTATGTCCACAGTTGATAGATTTTCATTCTTTTTTTTTTGGTCATCATAATTACAAGGCTGCATCTCTGTAATGGTATTTTAAAATTTCATTGACAATTTGAAAAAAATAAAATAAAAATCCCCCATACAACCTTTAAACTGCAGCTCAAGTCGTTGTGCTAAACTTTTCATCATGAGGTCCTTGGAGGTAACAGTGAACTGAATGTCTCTCCCTGCTCTTCATCGTCGTTTTACATTCACATCTGTCCTGGTCAATAAAACCAAACCAAAAGAAAATCTAAAATGTGTTCTTTTTCTCTCTTTTTTCCTTCTCACTCTCTCTTTTTTCCTCTTACTCTCTCTCCTTTACTCTCTCTCTTTTTCTCCAGGGATGTAGCGAGTCCCATCCCTTGATTTTTATCCCTTTTTCCCCGACCACATCCATCCATCACTTTAACATGTTTAAAGGAATCTCCCCCTCCCCTGTCTGCCCCCCTCTTTCACTTCCTCCCCTTTTCACTCTAACCCTCTTTCTCTTCTCTCTCTCTCTTCCTCCTCACACCCTGCTCTCACTCCACTGCCTTGTGTCCTCTCTTCTTTCTCTCTAGTCTTGTCTTCCTCTCATCATTCTCCCCCTTCTCTGTGGCTTCTGTCTTCTCTCTCCAAATCTCGTTCTCTCTCTTGTCTCCCTCTCTCTTTTTGTCCCCTCATTCATGCCCTCCTCTCTCCCTCTTGTTCCCTTCTTCCTCTCGTTCTCTTCCTTATTTCTTCCCCAATCTCACTCCGTCCATCTCTCGTTTTTCTCTCTCTCTTTCCAAACTTCCTTCATTTCACGTGTCTCCCTGTCTCTCTCTGTTTCTCTCTCTTCTGTCTCCCTCTCTTCTCTTTTCTCCACCCTTTCTCTCGCGCTCCATCTCTCCTTTGTCAAATTCTCTCTTTCTCCCATCACATTCATCTCTCTCCCCTCTCTTTATCCCCTGTTCTCTCTCTCTCCCCCAACCTCCTTCTTGTCTCTCAATCTTTCTTTTTGTCATTTTTCTCTCTCCTCTTTCTCCCCCTTTCTCAATGCCCTCCTCTCTCTTGTCTTTCTCCCCGCCTCTCTCCCTCTTCTCTCCAGGTTCTTCTCTCTCTTCTCCCTCTCCTCTTTCTCTCTCTTCTCGTCTCCTTGCTCCTGTCCCTCTCTTCTCCATCTCACTCCATTGTGCCTTACTCGAACACATGTCTCTCTTCCTCCTTCCTCTTCCTTCCTCTCTTCTCGCTCTCCTCCCCCTCTCCCTCTCTTCTTCTCTCCCTCCTCTCTCTCTGCACCTTTCCCTCTCTTCTCCATATCACTCCATCATGCCTTACGCAAACTTATGTCTCTCTCTCTCTCTCCTCTTTCTCCCTCATCCTCTTCCTCTCTTCTCTATCTCCTCCCCGTCTCCCCTTCTCTCTTCCCTCTCACTCCATTGTGCCTTACTCGAACGCATGTCTCTCTTTCTCTCTCCTCCTCTTCCTCTCTTCTCTCTCTCCTCCCTGTCTCCCCCTCTTCTTCTCTCCCTCTCTCTCTCTGCACCTTTCCCTCTCTTCTCTATCTCACTCCATCATGCCTTACTCGAACACACTTCTCTCTTTCTCCCTCATCCTCTTCCTCTTTTCTCTCTCTCCTCCCCGTCTCCCCCTCTCCTTCTCCCCCTTCTCTCTTTCTATTCATGTCTCTGTGCTTCTGTCCCTCTCTTCTCCATCTCACTCCATTGTGCCTTACTCGAACGCACGTCTCTTTCTCTCTCCTCCTCTTCCTCTCTTCTCTCTCTCCTTCCCATCTCCCCCTCTTCTTCTCTCCCTACTCTTTCTCTCTGTTCATGTCTCTCCCTGCTCCTGTCTCTCTCTTCTCCCTCTCCTCCCCATCTTCCCCTCTTCTTCTCTTCCTCCTCTTCCTCTCTATTCTCATCTCTCCCCGCTCTTGTCCCTCTCTTCTGTCTCACTCCGTCAAACGCACGTCTCTCCTCCTCTCTCCTCTTTCTCCCTCTTCCTCTCTTTCTCTCTCCTCCCCGTCTCCCCCTCCTCTTTTCTCCATCCTCTTTCTCTCTATTCTCTCTCTGCTCCTATCCCTCTCTTCTCTGTCTCACTCAGTCGCACCTTACTCTCTCTTTCTCTCTCCTCTTTCTCCCTCCTCCTTCCTCTCTTTTCTCTCTCCTCCCTGTCTTCCCTTCTTCTTCTCTTCGTCCTCTCTCTCTCTTTTCTCATTTCTCCCTCCTCCTGTCCCTCTCTTCTCTCTCTCTCTCTCACTCCATCACGCTTTACTCAAACGCACGTCTCTCTTTCTCTCTCCTCTTTCTCCCTCCTCCATTTCCTCTCTTCTCTCTCTCCTCCCCATCTCCCCTTCTTCTTCTCTCCCTCCGCTCTCTCTCTATTCACGTCTCTCCTTGCTCCTGTCCCTCTCTTCTCTATCTCACTCCATCAAACGCACGTCTCTCTTTCTCTCTCCTCTTTCTCCCTCCTCCTCCTTCCTCTCTCTCCTCCCCCTCTCCTTCTTCTCTCCCTCCTCTCTCTCTATTCACATTTCTCTCTGCTCCTGTCCCTCTCTTCTTTATCTCACTCCATCATGGCTTACTTGAACACAGATCTCTCTTTCTCTCTCCTCTTTCTCCCTCCTCCTCTTCCTCTCTCTCTCTCTCCCCGTCTCCCCCTCTCCTTCTCTTCCTCCGCTCTCTCTCTTTTCATGTCTCTCCCTGCTCCTGTCTCTCTCTTCTCTCTCTCCTCTCCATCTCCCTCTCTTCTTCTCTCCCTCCTCTTCCTCTCTATTCTCGTCTCTCCCTGCTCCTGTCCCTCTCTTCTCCATCTCACTCCATCTCGCCTTACTCGGACGCACGTCTCTCTTTCTCTCTCCTCTCTCTCCCTCCTCCTCTTCCTCCGCTCTCTCTCTTTTCATGTCTCTCCCTGCTCTTGTCCCTCTCTTCTCCGTCTCACTCGGTCAAACGCTCTCTTCCTCTCTCCTCTTTCTCCCTCCTCCTCTTCCTCTCTTTCTCTCTCCTCCCCGTCTCCCCCTCTTCTTCTCTCCCTCCTCTCTCTCTCTCTCTATTCTCATCTCTTCCTCCTCTTCCTGCTCTTGTCCCTCTCTTCTCTATCTAACTCTGTCAAACGCACGTCTCTCTTCCTCTCTCCTCTTTCTCCCTCCTCCTCTTCCTCTCTTCTCTCTCTCTTTCTCTCTCCTTCTCTCCGTCCGTCAGCCCTTACTCAAACTCGCTCTCTTAATTGAGTGCTTGTGTGGACAGGGCAGCACTTAGTCAGCTGACATGTAGATCAATCACTTAGAGCTGATCCCTAATACCCTTAACAAGGCCTGTCTGTGGAAAGGACACCGGGGCGGGCGCATTCTCGCGCTCGCTCACAGGGGGCGTCCTTGTTTTCGGGAGCGTGATGGATCTGTGCGGAGGTGATGGAAGCCAGATGCCCTCCCCCGCGTCAGGTATTGTGCATAAGTGAATATAAACAGCATGTATATATAAGTGTAATGGAGAAATAAACGCAGTCGTCTTTATTAGTGGCTTAATTTAAAACTTCAGACTGAACATGTGCTGTGTCTGCGATGTCATGGTACATGGTTTCGTTGGGGGTCCGCCACCTGCTTATTTACATGGATATATCATTGCTCTGCTTGGAATGTTCCACAGTATGACATTAAACAGCTCTACCTTACATTTATTAAATCACAGGTGGTTTTATAGCTCAGAAACACACAGAAAAACAAACCTTCTAACTGAGACACAGATCACAGAGGAGCTAGATGGATGGATGGAGCTAGAAAAATGTAATGCCATACAGTGAAACATTCCATCTCCATAGAGACAAGCATCTGAAGGACCTTACTCCAAAAAAGTTACACAATGCACTTTTAAATATTAAGGAAATGCTCAAGATACATTTTTTTCCAATCATAAATAGGGTTATGCAAAAACATCAAAATATCGATATATATCGTATTGTTTAATGTGATGATACAGTATCGATATCATGGGCTCCTGTATCGATATATCACCAAGAATAATTTTTTGTATATTTTACTAAATTATTTTGTCAAAGAGCTACAGTTTTGTTGATTGTTTAGTGTAAAGAAACTCATTTATGCTTCACCTTTGACATTTTCACTGTTTTAATGATTAAAATGTGTGATTTAACAAAGACTTTCACAACCATGATTTAGCCTATATTTTTTATTGAACCATATCGAATTGATTTGAAATATATCATATCGAATCAGAAGTGCACTGTATCAAGATATGTATCGTATCCTGACCCATGTATCGAGGTGTGTATTGTATCTGCAACTTGTTAATGATACCCTGCCTTAATTATAACCACAGATGGGTAATAATCAGTCACGTTTACTTATGTACATTTACATGAGTAACGTTTTCATAAAATGACACCTTCTTGAGTGTTATATTTTATAGTGTGACTGTGAGTGTGGTTACTCTCCCCACCAGGGGTCTCCAGCTTTTTACTCCGATGAGTTACTTTTACAAAACGAAAATGCCAAAGAGCTACTAGTTTCAGGGCCACAGCGAGCCTTAGATGAGGTACAGTTAAATGCCTATAAAACATAAACCATTATTCACTTATTTGTATACAAAGTTAGGCATCAAAATGATGCATACATAATGGTAATAGGAATTTAATACATCAAATTTGACTTATTCAGCACAATACTTGCAATTCAGAAGTCTCAGTTGGTGAGCTCCTTGGAAAGGGGCTCCCGAGCTACAGGTTGGAGACCCCTGCTCCCCACTGTGAGTAAATCTACAAGTGACAAAAGTTTTATCTCAACAATATGAAATGATTTGACATTTTGTGTTTTTGCAGTGCTCCTTCAGACATGAGTTATCAAAAGTTTGCAGTGATGTGCATTATTTGTTTTGTTTAAACTTAATAGTAAATTTTGAAAAATGTTGAGCACAGTTTAGTCAACTGGGTAACATTAAAATTAATCAGTAAACAGACAAAACAAATTTCTAGCATTTTGGACAAAAATCTGGGGGAAGACCCTGACACCCCCCTGAACAAATCTGGTAGACTATACTGGTGTTCTTACACTGGAAAAAAAACAAAAACAAAACAATCTATCGGAAAGTTAAAAAGACTTATCTGAGTCTATTCAACTTGACAAGTCAAATGATCTGCCAATGGAATAAGTGTGTTTTTCTTAACTCAAGCAACATTCAATTTAGTTTCTTATTTTAAGTGCAAAAAGTTGTTTTTTTTTCTTAGTTTAAGTGGAGCAAGATGTATTTTCATATTTTAACTTCAAAAAGTCTTATTCCACTGGCAGATCATTTTACTTGTCAAGTGAAATGTACTCAAATCGTGATAAAACTTTCTTAATTTAAGTCACCTTAACTTGACTAGATTTAGTTTTTTGCAGTATAAACCTTACAGTGTGTTTGTTTTCCCCTGGTACAGTTTATGTGATTATATTTGTGAGATGTGAAACACCAGTAGTTAAGCCCGAGAGGTAAAACAGCAATTCTGCTTTAGATCAACACTGATACTGCTGCTTATATATGTGTGAAGGAAACTGAAACGTCTCAACCTCAGAGGTCAACCAACTGAACCCAGCCTCACACCTTCGCCCGGCTCTGGTCTCCTTTGTCACTCTTGATGGTGTGATGACCTGTCAGGACTCCACAAGCTCATCTTTTACCCCCTCCTCCTCTCCTCCAGGGCTGACCAGTGAGCAGCAGCGGCGGTGAAGAGGCCCGTGTCCACGTACGTCCCTCCTCATCTCCGTCACCGAGCTCCAGGACTGACCCAGAATCTTCAGACCTGTCCCCGCTCGCCTCTGCTCTGTTTGGGGACTGTCTGCTCCGACCACCTCCCTGAGCCTGGAGACTGCGCAGGTGGACACACACACACACACACACACACACACACACACACTCTACACTGCAAAAAAGACGGTTAGAAACTTTAACTTACCATATTTTCCGCACTATAGGGCGCATTTAAAATCCTTTAATCTCACCAAAAAACTACTCTGTGCCTTATAATCCAGAACGTCTTATATATGAATTTATTCAGGTGTCTTAGTACGACTTTAGTAAACTACATAGCCGCACCACTTGCAGCATTACGGCTACTGTAGTCAGGAGCATCGTGGAGTAATATTTCTTATTTCCTATTTTATTTATTTGTAAAGGGACAGTACATATTAATGAACATTAAAAATGTAAATATGTAAAGATTATAGCCACACAAAAGTACACAACACCAGCACACTCACTATACACACAACACACTCACTGTACACACAACACACTCACTACACACAACACACTCACTATACACACACACACACTCACAACACACAACACACTCACTGTACACACAACACACTCACTACACACAACACACTCACTATACTCACAACACACACAACAACACTCACTAACACACACACACACACACTCACTACACACACACACACACTCACATACACACAACACACACACTCACTGTACACACAACACACTCACTATACACACAACACACTCACTATACACACACACTACACACACACACTCACTATACAACACACAACACACTCACTGTACACACAACACACTCACTGTACACACAACACACTCACTGTACACACACAACACACTCACTGTACACACAACACACTACACACACTCACTCACACACACAACACACTCACTGTACACACAACACACTCACTGTACACACAACACACTCACTGTACACACAACACACTCACTCACTACACACAACACACTCACTGTACACACAACACACACTGACACAACACACTCACATACACACACAACACACTCACTGTACAACACAACACACTCACTACACACAACACACTCACACACACACAACACACTCACTATACACACAACACACTCACTGTACACACAACACACTCACTGTAACACACACAACACACTCACTGTACACACACAACACACACTCACTGTACACACAACACACTCACTGTACACACAACACACTCACTGTACACACAACACACTCACTATACACACAACACACTCACTGTACACACAACACACTCACTGTACAACACAACACACTCACTATACACACTACACACTCACTGTACACACAACACACTCACTGTACACACAACACACTCACTGTACAACACACAACACACTCACTGTACACACAACACACTCACTGTACACACACAACACACTCACTGTACACACACACACACTCACTCACTGTACACACACAACACACTCACTGTACACACAACACACTCACTATACACACAATTAGTTTCAAACAGTTCAATTTGAAGTTCAAAGTCAATAGTTTAAGAGTTAAACCAAGAGTTAAACCAACAACCCTTCAAAATAAAAGAAAATGTAAATTAGTTAAACATGGAGACATATTTGACCATTGAACATCACTGTTTTAAAGCTTTAGAAAATGCTGCCAGTGTTGAAAGTTCTCGTGTATGAGCAGGCACTGTATTCCATGTTTGACCTGCTCGATAAGCAAAAGAGAGTTGTAAAACATATTATCACGATTATTTTGGTCAATATTGCAAACAGTTCATTCACAATTATTCAAACAATTCATTTTTAATAATTTGTGGAAACCATCTGACCTCGCAGCATTAGGATCTGTTTGCTTGACGGTTGGCGAGTACTTTTTTAAAATTTAACCAATCACTGCTATTTGGTCGTGACTTATGTAATGCGGCGCTAACGAGGCTAATTAAACTTTTCTCAAATCCCGCAGGAAGAAGTAGAATAATGTCTTTCCCCTTGATGAAATTCACCAAACATTTTCTTTGTTCCGACTTTAAATCCTCGATCTCAGGAATCTTTGCCAACACAGAATGTCTGTCTTCGTCTACATCTCGACTTACTTATTTATGTTCAAAATATCCCCAAATAAACTTGTCAGCTGTTAAGTTTAAATTGTTTTGACTTGATTAAATGAGTTTGGAGATCGTTTGACACACAAATCAAAAACACAATCAAAATTCAATTAATTGCACAATTGTCATACTTGGAATTGTGTTTTGTTTCATTCACTAATATGTAGCACATAAATCCTGTAGCTCTTCTCTTAAACGCTCTGTTCCACTTTGTGATGTCATGTGCAAATACAGATGCTCCACAAGAACCATTTAGACGATTGCAACCACGGAGTTGCCAGTCTCTACTGAACTAAAGATAAAACTTAAAAAACTACCACTGAAAACTACCACTACATGACATCACAAGGTGGAACAGAGCATTTTGAGCTTTGGAGATGTAAACAGATTAATAATAAAGGGTTACTCAAACATGTGTGAATGAACCAAAACACAACTCCTCTTTTGAGGAGGTAACATCATAATAACATGGTTTAAAGCTCACAAGAGTAAATTTTGTGTGATATAGGATCTTTAAACTATGCTTATTTTGAATTCAACCTGCTTAACTACTGTAAATATTGTACTTTTTTTTGCAGTGTATCCAGGCGGAGAGGGGGGAGAGGGGGGAGAGGGTGGGGGTGATGTGATGTCCTGTGGCACCGTGCGCTCTCCAGACCACTGTCCCAACTGTCAGGCCAAATATCAGAGGAACCAGAGAAGAAGAAGTAAAAACATGGAGGAGGAGAGAGAGGTGAGACAGGCCGGACGCAATGACCTGTAATATACTCACCTCACTCACACCAGTGGGTTCTGCGAAAGAGGGACTAAACCAGGTGCAAACTAGAACTTCACAACATTCTAAAGGTCCTATATTACACTAAACTGACTCTTGTGAGCTTTTAGAGCATCGTAATGTTACATCCTCAAAAACATACAGTACCTGGAGTTGTGTTTTGTTTCATTCACAGAAGTTTGCATAATCCTTTATTAGTCTGTCTACATCTACAAATGCTCTCTGTCCTTTTTATTCATTTTTACTGCTACACATTTCGTTGTATTTTGTACAATGGCAGTAAATCTAAATTTAATCTAATCTCAAAAGGCTTTGTTCCACCTTGTGATGTCATGGAGTGATCGTTTTTTAGTTAGCTACTACCTTTTACCTTTTGTTTAGTAGTAATTAGAAAAAACATCGCTCAAAGTATCCAAATGATGTATGGAGTTTAAAAGCACAACGCAGCACTTCCTGTATTAACACATGACATCACAAGGTGGAATAAAGTAAGTTTTTATTTATATTGCGCTTTTCACAGACATATGTCACAAGGATGTTTTACATTATTCATTATTCTACACACGGTGGTGGTAAGTTACTATTGTAGCCACAGCTGCCCTGGGACAGACTGACAGAAGCAAGGCTGCAAATCTGTACCATCAGTCCCTCTGAGCACCACCATCACTCACACACACACCACTTTCATATTAGACAATGTGGGTGAAGTGAATACCTAAGGACACAACAGTTTTTTTGTGACTGGCTCGCCACTGTGGCACTGGATTTTCCCAGTGTTCAAGTAGTAACCAGGCCCGGCCCTGCTGAGCTCCTGAGATCTGACAGGATCAGTCTTTGGCACAACAGTACGGCCACGAGTTTGTGCCACCAGAGTGTTTTCAGTTATAACATAGATCAGAAAAGATCATAATATGGGCCCTTTGCAAGCACTAAACCAGAAAAACGGACTAAACCAGGACTCAGCTGAGTACTAAAATACTGAAGATATGTAGAGGAGACAGATCTAGTGACCCACTGATGCCATCCCACAGATGAATACTTAGTGTCCTTAGGCAAGACACTTAACCCATCTTGCTCCAGTGTCTGTGTACACTGGTGTTTTAATGTGTGTGTGAATGGGTGAGTGGTTCCTTGATGTAAAACACTTTAAGGGTCTTAAAGGTGGAAAAGCGCTGTATAAATGTAACCGTTAACCATTTATTTCCAAAAGTCTGTGCCCTGAAAAACTTGGTAACAGAGAAGAATTATTTAATATGAACTGTTGTTATGTTTTGCTCCAAATAAAAAAAGTGCATCTTTAAATATAATGAGAAACAAAAAAATACTGGGCAGGGCCAAAATGGTTAACTCAATTCTGCATAATATTGTATTTCTTTATTTAAAAAAATCTGTAAATATCATTGTTTTGATGAGCTGGTCAGACTGGTGAGAGTTTATGTTATGACTAAGCAATGAAAAAGTGAGACTGCCTTCCAAAAATTTCATAAAAAACACCTCTAAAATAAAAAAACTAAACAATGTAGCTTTAGTCCATGCATGAGGTCAAATGATAAAATATGTTTATTTTGTAATTCCAAATGAGCTTCCTCACGCTCTCCTCGGGGTCACATTGACCCGAAGATTACTTTTCTCCTTCCTGCTCTCTTGGGCCGGGTCAATCAGACCCAAAAATGTATTTTCTCGCCTGGTGAGAATTTATTTGAAAATACATTTTTGGGTCTGATTGACCCGCCCCAAGAGAGCGGGAAGGAAAAACATTTTTTCTTCGGGTCAATGTTACCCCGAGGAGAGTGTGAGGGTAAACGGGTCGGTCAGAGTCAAACAAAGGGCTGTATGTGGCAGTGTCTGGTATAGATGTAAAAATAACCTACATGGAAATATTCTGAGCTGAGCATTTTATCATAAACAAAAACATATGTTGTATTGTAATTTCTGTCAACATTATGTATTTACTCATAACTGATTAAAGAGAGAGTAAAGCAACATTCATTTCACCATTTATTATTAATTAGAGTGTCCAGAAGAGGGCAGCGGAGGACAGTTAATAAACCAGAGCTGCTTAATTAAAGCTCAGGTCCAGACTGAGAGAGACAGAGACTTACACAGAGCTGACACTGGAAAATAAGCAAAAGTGACCAGTTATTAATGAATCACAGATGTATTTATTTATTTACTTTGTATTTATGTGTGGACATTTGCTCAGACATTGCAGAAAGAGTTTTGATATTTCTAGTTCTTATTTTAAAGGTGGTTTGCTTAACATTTCTAGTCAAGTCTAGTCTAGTCATGGAGATATTGTTGCTTGGCCTGGAATGTTCTGCAGTTTTTCTCCATCGAGACAATCACTGGTCAGATCTGTGAAGAAATGACCCTCACTGTGCATATTTATAAGCAATAAAATAACCTGTAATGATGCTGGATATGAGTTTAATGCCACACTGTGTAATATTGAAGACAAAACGAGAATATCCGTGTAAGTGTAACGCATTTTTACATATGTGGTGGTCTCCATTTGCGTTTTTTACTAACCCAAATATGACAATTGTGGTTAAAATGAATAGAATATGGATTTATTCTGAAGTCTGAAGTCCTCAAATGTGACTCTCCCCGTCTCCTGGTCCAGCGCAGTCAAATTCGTGTTTGATCGTAGTGTGTGTGTGTGTGTGTGTGTTGGGGCTCTGGTGTTGACCTGTTCTGGGGGGCGAGTGTGTACCCCCGTCTCTCTCCTCGTCCCTCACAGTGATGGATGGCCCCTCCTCTGTCCCCACTGCCCCGACACACAGGTTCAGTCTGATAACAGCCTTATTTACATGGGACAGACCGGACTGGACTGAGTATATGTGTGTGTATGTGTGTGTCTAAGTGTGTGTGTGCATGTGTGTGTGCATTGAGTGTATCGGTTTGAGTATTGATCATTTGGATGTATGATGGAGCCGCGTCTCTCACCTTCACTCTCACGTCCTGATGCAGACGCAGCGTAAATGTGATTAAAAACGTTCGCAGAATTCAGAATATTATTACAATTTTGTCGTTTTCAATAGTTCGGATTAATTAAAACAAACAATTAGACTTATCTGCTGGAAGAGTAAGAACAATTTAAGAATGTGAACTTTCGATTTGTGTGTCAAACAATTTCCAAACTCATATAATCGAGTTGAAAGTTTGACTTAAGCTTAACAGTTAACAAGTTTATTTTGGGATACATTTATGTTTTTCTATGCCTTACTTCATGTTCAAAGTATATTTTATTCATTTTATGTTTTATACATTGCAAAACTGCTCTAAGGTACAGATTTGTAGCCCATATTTATGTGAAATTTTTGAGTAAATGATCAATAACGAAGTGTTTTTTTTAGAGAGAAATGCTGAATAAATGCATCGTGTAACTAAAAAATAATCGACTGAAAAATCCTGATGATGATTGTTTCCATAATCGAGCAGCTCTAGATACATACATAGACAGATGGATAGACGGATGGATAGATATACAGATACACTGCAAAAAAGCTTGGCCAAAATTTAAGATATAAACATTTAAATCTAGCAGAAAATGGCTTAAAAGTAGTGAAAATATCTGTCCATGCAGCAAGATCTTTCACTAACTTACTAAGTTATATTAAAATAAACAACCTCTAGACTAGAATGAAGCCGTCTCAGAACGAGTAAGTCGATAATCAATCTGAAAACAAGATGAAAAACCTGATATAAGTTTTAAAATCTTGGTCAGATCAGAGAAAATTGCAGTGTAGATGATAACATACAGTGAAAACTACTGATCATGAAGAAAAACAAAACAAAAAAACAATTATTTACAAAAAACAAAACAATTAAGAAAAAAAAATTACATAAAATGCAGTTCATATTCTATTTTTTATTAGTAGATTTTTGCCTGACAAACCAATTCTGTTCGTCATAACTTATGAGGATAATACTTTTTGCCGTGGAGTTCTGCTCTTGAAAACGACTCCACACTGAAGCCACGTCCTCCTCATGATGTATTTACAGTAAATATAAAGTACAATAGTGGGCTAAATGGACAGAGACAGAAGTCAAGAGAATGGAGAGATGAGAGCGAGTCTAGAACTAAAGATTGAAAAGAGAGAGAGAGAGTTGACTAATAGTGATGTACACAGAGATCTGGCAAAGCTGAGCCTCTGTTATATGTCGAGAGAGAGAGAGAAAGAGAGAAAGCGAAAGAGAGGAGGGAACAGAGAGAAAGAGGAAGGAGAGAGGAAGGGAGATGGGCTGGAGGAAAAAATATAGGGTGATACATGTGAAAAGATGAGAGAGGGAGAGGAGAAGAGGAAGGTAGAGAGCGGCTGAAAAATAAAGACGAAGAGAGAGACTGAAGCAAAGGGAGGAGAGGAGAGCATTAAAGAGTGGAGTGAGACAAAGAAGAGAGAGAGGGAAGACAGAGGCAGAGAGAGAGAAAAAAAACTATAGCAGGATACAAGTGAAAAGTTGAGAGAGAGAGAGAAGAGGAGGGTGAAAAGAGATTGAGAAGAAATGAAGAAAAAGGGAGAGAGTGGAGCAAAGAAAGAGAAGGAGAGAGAAGGGAGAGAAGAGACGGTGAAAGAATGGAGGAAAGTGGGAGAAAAAGGGGAGAAGGAGGAGAGAAGGGGGTGAGAGAGGCGGGACTGAGTAAGAAAGGGACACAGAGAGAGTGAGAAAAAGGGAGGAAAGAGGAGTGGAGCAGAGGAATGGATAAAGAGAAAACGGGAATAGAGAATAGTGGGAGGGAAAAAGGGAGAGAAGAGAGACAAAGAGAGATAAGGGGAGATGGAAGATGAAAATGAGAGAAGGGCAGAGAGAGAGAAAGAGGGAGAAAAAGAGAGAAACAGTGATGAGAAAGAGAGAGGGAATGGCAAAGAAGAGGTGGGAGAGAAAAAGAGCTGTATTCCCTCTCTCCTCTGAGTCTCTGGGGTCCGTGGTGGAAGTGGAGCCTGATTTAGTCACACACCGTCTCCATCTCTGGGACAAAACCGTCGTGTTGCAGAGTCGAGCGAGCACTGGCAGGGGCACGAGTCTATACTGACATTACTTTTACTTAAAGCTGCATCATGGAACATTTGTACTGGGAGTTAGGCCACCTTCTCGTCTCCATGGAGATATCATTGCTTTGCCTAGAAACAGATCTGTGTTGTATTACAGCTGTTTTGCAAAACCAGATCCTCGCTGGTACAAAATATAAACATACTGTATTTTTCTAACTCTAAGTTGCTCCGGAGTATAAGTCGCACCAGCCAAAAATGCGTAATGAAGAAGAAAAAAACATACAGAAGTCGCACCAGAAGATAAAATGCACTTTTTGGGGGAAATTTATTTTATAAAATCAGAGACCAGGAACCAATACTTCATCTCGAAAGGCAAGTTCTAGTAATAATAACAGAACAACAGGCTGTTAACGTCACATATGAACAGTTCTTCAGATAAACTATAACATAAACAACAGAACAAGTTTACCAAACTCTCCATCTCACTCCAAATCACTACCATATTTTCTGGGCTATTAGGCGCTCTGGATTATAAGGACGCACTGTCATTAAATGGTCTATTTTCAAACTTTTTTCACAAATAAACCGCACGGGACTTTAAAGGAAACACAACAGTTGGATGGTCAGTGGGACTTTGTTTGTTTGGTGCGTTCACGGTGACTCTGGGCTTTGTTCAGTTGTGGCGTGTAGGGAGGGTGCTGTCTGGGACCAACGGATTGTCGGCGTGTTCGCAGTGACTCAGTTGTTCAGTTGTTCAGTTGTGTCTAGAAGTGGCACATTGCACTTCGCTTTTTCGGTTCGTTCCTCTGTTCCGTTCCTCGTCGGTGTGGAGTGATGAGTGTATCTGTGGGTGTTTTTCGCTGTGCAGTCGCTGTCTGCTCCGTGTGTGTTTGTGTGTTCTGTGGGTGGTGCGGATTTGCAGTTTACTGAAGTCGTGCTGGGACACCCGAGTGGATTCGTGTATAGGGAGTTCTAGATTGCGGGGCGAGGGGTTGTTTTTTGATGCGGTTAGCGGCCTAAGAGCGCACCTAAGTAGCCCGGAAAATACAGTAAATTCATTGAATTCTTCATCCTCTGTGTCACTTCTGAGCAACTCTGTGACCTTCAGAGGTAAACAGAGCGCCGCTTCCTCTTCTCTGTAGCTGTCGTCAGACTCAGCATCAGTTTCAGTTAGAATTATTTCGGGCTTTCTGAATCCTGATAGGATGGTTTCGGTGTCAGTGAAGTTCAGGCTTTGTCCATCCAACCAATCACTTACAGGAAAGTTGCATGGTGCACCCTCCTGATTTTCTCCTGATGTTGCTGTGTTCTCCATCCCCGCTTTCTGCCAGTCCCTCACAAGTTTCTCACTCTCTCCAAACTTTCTTTCTGCTGCTCGATTACCGTTTTTGGCTGAATATTTCACGACTTGCAGCAGAACAGAGGCTCTTTCTGCAGGAGACATGCACAGTAGAGTGAAGTGACAGTGATACAGGAGTAACAGGAGTAGCAGATACTGACACACAAGCCTAGAGCCTCTCGCACACACGGTCAGTGGGAAAATTTCAATATATAAATCGCACCGAAGTATAAGTGGCAGGAAACACCCAAACCATGAAAAAAAGTGCAACTTATAGTCCAAAAAATGCAGTAATGATCCTTTAAAAGTTGTAGAAAAACACAGCAAAAAGCATTATCTAGGTAAGTTCAAAACATTTAGGTCATTTAAAAACATTTTACTTTATTTCTGTAGATTCAGCGTCCTCATGAAATGTACTAAAATAATAATACAACTTTCTTAATTCAACTAATCTTAACTTGACTAGAGTTTAGTTTTTGCAGTATACAAACTTTTTATTTATTTATTTATTTATGTCATTAAACCTTTCTATGATCATGGGGACCAAACCAGGCCAAGTTACAGGCCAGATCTGTGAAGAGGCAACCCCTGCTCACTGTCAGAATACCTGTTTTTGTGGATATTTTAAGCAATAAAAACACCTGTAATTGAATACATGTAAGGTAGATCAGACGGATGGACCCTCTACGAAAAAGTGACATAGTACAACTTTAAAAAACATGTCTTCATTAGGGTCTAACCGGTTCATTTGCTTGTCAATCACACACATCTGGAGTCATAGAGACATAAGACCAGGGCGCAGTTTACACGTCTTTATATAGTACAGGAAAATGGCAAGTCTGGCAAGTCCAAAACACTAATTCAGCACCACATTTCTTCCATATTTCATCATTTCATAACTCCAGTCTTTCCAAACACACTTCAACACTTCAGCCTCTCTTTAACGTTACATTTTTGGTTTGGCGATGCCTCAGGGGAGCAGTCATCTTTTTTCTATAAAACGCAATGTCTTTAATCGCCCTTAAAGCTTCCTTAACCTCCTAGGACCTGAACTGTTGCGTGGCATGGCTTTATTGATTTCTCTTTGTTACTTGGGCTGATTGGGACCTGATGAGTGCAAAAAACAAGAATTATATTTTTACATGATGTAGTTTCTGAGAAAAATGATGTCCACGCATGATATACAAAATATTAATTTTATGTTTTAATCATTTTGATGGAACACAATAAAATCACAATTGAATAATGATTTGCAAAAACTATTTATTAAGAGCCTAAACAACCCATATGTAGATGCCAGGTCTTAGGAGGCTACAATACATTTTCAGGCGGAGGGTCCGCTATTTGCTTTTCTCTAGATGTTATTGTTTTATCTGAAATATTTCACAGTCTGGCATTAAACCGTTCTATGATCATGGAGACCATCTGTAACTGAATACATGTATGGCTGATCAGAGCAATGACGTATCTATAGAAACAAGAAGGTGACAGACCCTCTACCAGAAAAGTAACATTGTACTATTGGCGTACTACTTGAGACTGGTCTTGGTCTCGAGACCGGCCTCAAGACTGTTTTTTTATGGTCTCGGTCTCGTCTCAGACTCAACTGCATTTGGACTCGGTCCTTTCTTGGTCTTGAAGGTCCTTGGACTCGGTCTTGTCTCGGACTCGAGGTCTGACACCCGTCGAGTGTGATCATATTTCACTACGGCCGCTGCTGTCTGCAATAAACTTGTACTGGTGTGTGGTGCATCTGTGTTTGTCACGATGTGCGTTTGGCTTGGTAAATATGCAGAGGCTAAATACCACTGCCTCACTACCACACCACTCAGTAAGAGAACAGAACTCCAGTTAGGACTTTTTAAAATTAAATTAAAGTGCCAGTGGAAGTTCTCTTAAAGTAAGGGCAAAATGACAAAGATGGTCTTGATTTGATCTTGAGAGGCCGTGGTCTCAGTCTCATCTCCGTTTTGACCTTTAAAAGTCTTGGTCTTGTCTCAGTCTCGACCCTCAGAGGCCTTGGTCTTGTCTCGGCCTCGATCCTCAGAGGTCTTGGTCTTGTCTCGGCCTCAATCCTCAGAGGTCTTGGTCTTGTCTCGGCCTCAATCCTCAGAGGTCTTGGTCTTGTCTCGGTCTCAACCTTTAAAAGTTTTGGTCTTGTCTCGGTCTCGACTCTCAGAGATCTTGGTCTTGTTTCGTCTCGACCCTCAAAGATCTTGGTCTTGTCTCGGCCTTGACCCTCAGAGGTCTTGGTCTTGTCTCGGCCTTGACCCTCAGAGATCTTGGTCTTGTTTCGTCTCGACCCTCAGAGGTCTTGGTCTTGTCTCAGCCTCGACTCTCAGAGGTCTTGGTCTCGTCTCGATCTCGGGACTCTGTGGTCTCGGACTGGTCTTGGTCTCAATTACAGCGGTCTTGACTACAACACTACATTGTACACCTTTAAAATAACACATCGTCATAAGGATCTGATTGGTTAAATTGCTTGTCAATCGTGCCCATCTGAAGTCATAAGACCAGGCCGCAGATTACACATCTTTATAGTGCAGGAAAATGGCAAGTCTGACAAGTCCCAAACACTAATTCAGCGCCACATTTCTTTCATATTTCCTCCTTTCATAACTCAGTCTTTAGACCAGTACACGGACATTTCAAAACACACTTCAGCCTCTCTTTAACATCTTTGGTTTGGCGATGCCTCGGGGGAGCAGCCATCTTTTTTCTATATCGCAGCCTCTTTAATCACCCTTAAAGCTTCCTTAAAATAACACATCTTCATTAGGACCATTTTGGAGAGTTCACTTCAAACTTCGCCACGTGGCCTGTTTCTATAGCGTTTAATTGAAAGCAAACTTAATTGGGATGCCAGTAGTGGTTGAGAGTAAATACTTTCTCTTCTCCTCGCCTTGTTTCGTGTATGGCCTCATTATATGCACGTTTGAATAATGACCATAATATACATTAACACAGGCGCTGTAATTGTGTTAGAACTAATGATACTGAAAATAGATTGAAAAAAACAGGCGTCGAAAACGGACTAAAAGGTCTTGAAGTACAGTTTTAAGAGGCCGCTTCTGTAATGAGATCTCCGCACGAAACGCCAAAGCTAAATAAATCTATCATTAGCGTTTTCCCCCGTTTTAAAGAGAATAATTTCGACTTTGATATGTGTGTAATTGTGCTTAAGGGCCTGTGCTCTGCGTTCAAATGCTCGCACTCCAACTCACATATGATCACAACGTTTGCTCATTTAACATGCGCACTTCTTCCGTGATAGAAAGTAAATGGGAGTAAACTGGCTTGTTGCATAAATACAAAGGTGGATATAGGACAAAATCGTACTAAAGATGCACTGTGGAGCTTTTCTGGTGGTGGTGGGGGAGGGCGCTACCTGTTTGTCTCCATGCTGATGTTGCTGCTTTGCGTATATGCTTTTAACTAATATATTTTGCATTTATTTCATTACGTTCGGTTTTAAACTCACATTAATTAGTTTCATTTCACACATTTGTTAATTTCTCATTATCCTACCAGTACAGTTAGATGTATAATTCTGGGTTCACATTGTTAATTTAAATATACTTTATTCATTAAATCATTTCAGTTACAGTTTGGAGACAAAGGAGAGGTGTCTAAGGGGGAGGTTGTGAACCAGACCATGTGGAGGAAAGAACTGGTTTCGTTTCTTTTCGTTTTATGTAATTGATTTATATATTTTAGTGTTTAGTTTTGGTCCATGTAAATGAAAATCCTAGCTTTAGACTTTCTGAAAGTTACCTGTAAAAGGAAGTGACTTACCTGAGGGACGTACATCCTGCTGGGGGTATTAAGGTTATGTTTACATGATGACGGTCAGAACAGAAGACGCAAAAGTGGCGTTGTGTCTTCACTTTTTATTCTGTGTGCATACGGTGACGCAAAAGTGTGTGGAATTTGATTGGGTGCGCATGCCATCTGACTCATGTTTGTTTCTGTGTACTGTGTGTATGTGACGTAAACGTGTACGTGACGTGAGCAGATCTGACCAGAGTTTTGCGTCTTGGGCAGTGTAGATGGAAATGCTACGGCGGAGTGTATTCAGCTTTTCCACTCTGGAGGGTGGTTTCAGATTTTTGTGTTTTTAAGCCCCAAAAATGCTGTCACCTTCTAATTGAAAGGCACTTCCGATAAAATATTTTGTCGTATTTACCTGCAAGCTTTCTCGTGTGAACAAGCAGGTTTTGTTAGTTGGGGTAGGAAGAGACTCCTGTGCAGTTGGGTGCATGTTGTTGTTGCGTTGTATTTGATTTAAGTTACTAATTTTCTATTTGTTTGTTTGAACGGTTTATTTGTGATTAAGTTATTTTGTGTTACCTCCAGAAGTCTACTTTAATACAGTTTTGTCTGGTCAAAGACATTTTTTGTTGAAGTCTGCCAACTACTTTGACCACGTCGGGTCAGCTTCCCCACACTGGTGTTTTTATAACTCAAAAATGTTTTCTTCCTTTGAGTGGGCTTGCCTCTCCACAGATCTGACAGGTGACTAGGCCTGATGGCGTGACCTGCTTGTTACCTTTGAAATAGACACGTTTAATGCCATATATTTGGAATGTTCCAGACAAAGCAATAACATCCCTATATTATGAGGTAGATCCTCCACCAGAAAAGTTACAGGTCAGATCAGTGGAGAGGAGAGTCGGCTCATAATAAGAAAGCATGTTTTTTCAAAGTATTTTTGAAGAGTTATAAAACACAACTGATAAAACCCTCAACAGAAACATTTAATGCCACACTGTGGAACATTCTAGACAAAGCAATAACATCTCTATGGAAACAAGCATGGGGTGAATTTGACACCAGAAACATTACAGGTCAAATCTGTGAGATTTATTAGGACGTACTGTACTATATACTATAACACTGAACATTATGACACAGAATACACCACATAACCACACAGATGTATACTGTCTATGCAGAAAAGTTACGCATTGAAGCTTTAATAACCAAAGATTATTTTCATATGTGATCCATGTTATTTCCTATACTATAATATTGAACCTTGTGATAGTGAATTGATACTGTATCATCACATTAAACAATACGATACATTGATATTTTGGTATTTTTGCACAGTTCCTACTTGTGATAGTGAAATATCCATAGTATATCCACGTACAGCTGATGCATAGAGCTGTATGGTCGGTGTGTGCAGTGTCCAGGCTGCTCTGAAGGATCTGCGTGTTTGAGATAAAGGGAACACGCGGTACATGGAGAGAGACCGTGGTAGTGATCAATCATAGAAGCTTCGTCTCCAGTACTCGGACCCCCAGAATAGAAGAGCCCGGTGCACTGGAGGGGTCCCGCTTTGGCTCAGACTCAGCGTGTAGAGGACAGTATAATGCAAACACGGACTTTCACTGACATTTACTCACTACGAAAATAAAACACAATGAGACTTTTATGCACAGGTTTCAGCTCTAGGTCGTAGGGGACATTTTAAGGACTTTTCTTTGTTCATAAGAGATCATATTTTGTTTTAAATGGTGACGGATGTATTCACAAATTATTCCTACATTGATTGAGACATGGCGGCATGATTGTAAGATACTATACGTTTTATTTTTTATTGTTTTATTAGGATACCTGTGTGACGGCTGCTTGTCTCCCTGGGGTCCTCACAGAAACAATATCTTAACTGTATGTATGTCAAAGTAGACATATAATACTAATTTTGAGTTATAGTTTTTACTCAGATTAATAGAAAATTATATCTTACTTTGTTGTTTTTTTTGAGGTTGCAGACGTCTGGTTTATTTACAGAAATAAGTTAATCTGTAGTGTTAGACAAGCGAGGAACATTTACTCATAAACAAAAGTGGCACAATGAAATCTTATGTAAACCAAAATTAAGAACATATATCTTAATTAAAGACTGTTTTGGACCTGAGCCGTATGTCACCCTGAACCTGAGCAGAGGTCAGAGGTCAGTATGTGCCCAGTTGAGGTGTGGGACTCTGCCTCTGGCCTTGGAGACGGGACGATTCCACTCAGTCCCAGAGGAGGAGCGCACTTGTGTACTGTGCGACTTAAAGGACATTGAAAATGAAATGCATTTTTTGTTTTACTGTTCTTTGTATCATGACCTGCGCAGTCAGTTGTGTCTAATGTGTCTTACTGTTGGTTTGCTCTGTCTGATGAGGAGAGGCTGACGTATCTGTTTAAATGTAATGTTTTCAAGTTGGCCCAGTTTGTGTTGAAAGCCTGGGACCTCCGTAAAAGGACACTTTATGTTTGATGTGTGATCTGTCTGCTTATTGTTTTATGTGTCTTATAATCCCATGCAGGCTGGGCACCAATTAAATGGTGCATGACACTAAATAAGTACAATAAACTAAACTAAACTAATCTTATTCATTTGGCATTAAATTTTGCTTTAATTTCAAACTTTGCTCATCCAAACCAGCCAGTAATGTCTTAACTCATGTCTAATTTAGTATAACTACCCATTAAATATTAGCCTGATTCATCAGACGGTTTCACTTTGTAGAAACTGTCTGACCTTGCAGCATTAGGATTTGTTCACTCGATGGTAGGCGGGTACTTTTTTTAATTTAACCAATCGCTGCTCTTTGATCGTGACGTATGTAATGCACCAATTCCCGTATCACGTCTTTCGACTCGATAAAATGAAAAACATTCTCTTCGTTCCAGCTTTAAATCCTCGACCTCGGGAACCGTTGCAAACACAGAATGTCTGTCTTCGTCTACATCCATCTCAACCGCTTTGTTTACTGTTGTGCCGTACCACAAAAGGTACACAGACAGGTGCTTGAGTTTGATGTCATGGCTTCACAGCTCTTCTCTGATTGGCCGGGGTACGGTCTACAACTTGTGGGGTTCCTGCAAACCGTCTGGTGTATTCTGATTTCTGACCTAGTCACTGGAGAGAAATTAAATTGAGTGAAGCATGACCAGCTAAAACTGTGTAAAGCAAGATAATGTGAGTTCTGTTACACATATTTTTGGAGTTTTAATCACGAAAACATAATTAGAATAAACAGGATGTCAGTGAGTACATGTAAAACTGTATTGATAGGTCCCTACTTATTGAACCACCAAATGTCATACGGGTTCAACAAGTAAAAGTGAATCCTGACAGTAAATAATGACTACACCTTCTGATTCAGACTTTAGTAATACTCTAACACAACTCCTCAAATACTAAACCTGCATCATTCTTAAAGGGACCATACTTTATTTTCTGATCTATGTTAAAATGTTGTTTCATTCCCACATGTTTAACACACAAACCCTGCACATTTAAGGTTGAGTTTTTCTTTCACATGGAAAACACTCTGGTCCACCTTGTGATGTCATGTGGTAATACAGGAAGAGCTCCACTGGGTTTTTAAACTCTATACACCTTCACTACAATCGCTGTCAGTTACCATTGCTGTTACCATTACTCATTGGCCGCACTTGTAAAAATGTCTGAAAAATGCAAAAGAAAGCTCAAAGTGTTAGATTAGAAAAGTGGGGGTGGGATTAAATAAGTTTTCTTCTTCTCACTCCTTTTTGATCTTTTTTTTTTTTTTTTTTTTTTAAGTGTTCTATTGTGTAAGAATATAAATCTCTCTACTTGCCCAAAATAAATAAATACATAAACATTTGGGTAATTTCATCCCTGGAATTGCCAATCTCAACAAAAAAAAGGTAAAAGGGAGCTGCTAACTTGAAAACTACAGCTACCTTCATGACATCACGAGGTGGAACTAAGTATTTAGAGTTTTGGAGATGTAGACTAGGGGTGTCCAACCTTTTTCCTCCGGTGAGCTACTTTTACAAAATGAAAACGCCATAGTGCTCCTCATTTTAGCAGTCACGAGAAACTTTGTAAATTTAAGAGCGACGGTCTTAGATGGGCCAAAGTTAGATGTTTATAAGTTTATTTAGTGCACAATGTTAGGCACCAAAATGACATTTACAGTGGTAATAGTCTTTTAATCAGTCAGATTTTAGTTATTCAGCACAATATGTAAAATTCAGAAATACCTAGGTGGACTACTTGGAAACGTGTGAATGAAACAACATTCATGTATCCAAGAGATGTTCAAACCCAGAGAGAGTGAGGACAATGTGAGAGGATCAGGACTCTTTCACAAAGCTCATGTGAGGACCAACCTGAAAAGTCGATACATCTCCATTACAGGTGTTCATCTGTGGAACAGTCTGGATGAAACATTCAAAGGGTCTAAAACTGTTTACACATAAGAAAAAAAATAATGTATAAGACCAGAATTAGAGAGAAATATAGAGAAATACAATAAATCATATCTTACCTCATGGAACTTGCAGATTAATTATAACCCTCAATTATATTTGTGTATTTATATATCAATAGGCATAAATATTAACATGTACATGGTCAATGTGTTAGTGCATGTGTTTGTGTGTTTGTGTGTGTGTATGAACATTGACGTGTATTAGATTGTGTGTGTCTGTATTGTGTATGTGTGTATACCAAAAGATTTAAGTACATATTCTTTCCTAGACTCATAAAAGACGAGTTTTGTGTTGTTTTCTTTAAAAAAATCTGCCGTCTTGTATTCTATTCTATATGTTAAGAGTTAAAACTGTTAAAACTTCAGCCTAAACTCCTTCGGTCTGTAGAATAACTTATAAAATGCATAATTTTTTGTGTTAAATCATTGTAATATGATGTATGATTGACCGAAGAAAATAAACTCACTAAACTAGGCTAAACAAAACACAACTCCAGGTCTGTTTGTGATGAGGTAACAACATTTTAACACGGCTAAAATCTTATTGTGTATTCGACAACCTTTTAATTAACTATTTTTTCATTATAAATTAAGTCTTTCTTCATGCTTTATTCATGTATGACCTAATGAACATTGTAAATTCAGTCTAATTTCCTGTTTATTTGCTGCAGTGAAGTGACTAGGTGCATTGTGGTGTTTACCGAAAGTGTCCAGTAGGGGGTGGTGTTGCATCGCAGGAGAGCCTCGCGGAGGGTCAGGCCGCGTGTGCAGCAGCTCCGGCAGCGGTAACGGAGGCAGCCTTCACATCAGCACGTGTCTTTCTAATCTCGTTACTGATGATAGGGGAGAAAAAGCAAGAAAAGCAGGGCAGTTTATGGATGACGCTGACATTAAGAGTTGATGGGAGCAGTTAAAAGGGACCGTGTCAGATGGCGCTTGATGAGTGGCAATCTTCGGATTACAAGACGCAGGGAGTTTAGATCGTGTATGCAAATCTATAATAAATATTCTACGGTTTTGTACGTTATGGCTTAGTGGGTGAAACAACAAACTGACATGTTAACTGTGTTTGGAAATTGTTTAAAGGGGGGGTGTTTCCTTACGCGCATGGTTTCAATGAAGTCAGCAGTTTTACTTTATACAATAAGTCGTAAAATGGTTCGACAATATCTACAAAATGCATTATTAATTACTTAAATCACGCGGAATATACAGTCGAATTTATTGTTTATTCTTATTTACGAAGCCAACAACATGTCGGTACACTCTAAAAATGTCAAATTTTATAATCGACACCGGATAGCCTGCACTAAACACTTAATAAAACACAAATTCGACGTTGTTATTGATGTACTTGTAGGTTTATTTGTGAATTTCGAAGTAAAAATGGTGTTTCTTTTCAAATAACATGCCAAAATTCTTTCGAAACCAAAGAAAATGACGAAAACGTTCACTTATCTAACACAATTTGCTTAACTTAAATAAAATGGTATTGCACGTTGGGTTAATGTGCAATATAAAACACAAATTTGACGTTATTATTGATGTACTGTAGGTTTATTTGTGAATTTCGAAGTAAAAAATGGCGTTTCTTTTCAAATAACATGCCAAAATTCTTTCGAAAGCAAAGAAAACGACGAAAACATTCACTTTTCTTTAACACGATTTGCTTAACTTAAATAAAATAGTATTGCACATCGGGTTATACTTCGCAAAATGATGTTACGAATCGGCCCATTCTTATTAAAAAGTACCCAATACCAAATCTTTGTCTCTATCTCTTTTCTGATTGGTTGTAAACGCCTTATGCCTTAAAATCCTATAACCAAATAAAAAGCGCATTGTTTCTTGAGCTCCTCCTTTCTCACTTCACTCCATCCCTCGCTTTATCTCCCAGCATGCATCATTCTGAACGCATAAACATCAATATTAGCAGTTTAGTGGTGAACAGTTGTTTGGGGGGGAGAGTGATCTTAAAACTCTAAAGGACACCTCCACGTCGCACTAATTAAAACTTAACCGTCCAGCCGAGTCGACGGGCGAGCGAGGCGGACGGCAGGGGGGGAGGAGAGAAAGGGCTTATTTAGCATTAACATAAAAACAAACAGCCGCGTATATATATGCAAATTACGCACGGGGAAAAAGCAGGATGCCTCGAGCCACGCGCCATAACTCACTCTGATGGCCTTTACTGAGAAATCGACGTCGCTAAGGAAGTGAAAAAAACGCCCAATAAGGAAGTAGGAATCATGCACCTGTCGACTATCTGACTAATGAACCAATCAGGTCGCAAGGACAGACAAGCCATCCAGGAAGTGGTCAGAAGTGTCATTCAGTTTGAACCGAGGACTCTGGCAAAAAAAACAAAAAAACATGGAAGACAGAAAAGCGGGAAAAATTAGAAAAACAGGCTCCGCGGTCCGTTCCAAACAGTTCTTCAAAGCGGCTTTAATCCCGTATCTCGACGACAAAGGGAGGAAAAAATACAGCTGCATGCCTTAAAAATGACAATGATTTAGATTTGAACATAACGCGCGCCGTCGGCTCTTATTGTGACAAAGTGGCGCGTGAATCCCTCTCAAATGAAAGTAGGTGTTTGACAAAGACATTTGGACATAAGCGCTACACTCTCCTTTCTCTTGTAAATGAGCATCGCAAATCTATTTATGTCGTACTCCTACTCCGAAATACGCTTATGGATCAGACAGAAACGAAGGCCAATGTTAAGAAAGAAGGAAAAAAGAAAGAAGTGGATGGATAGGGAGACGCGCGGTAGCACTGGGGGCTATGCGGGGAACGGCACAAAGCGATGATAGTGTGTAGGATTTGGCGTTGTCGGCAGGATTTCAGCGATGACAACACCTGGTAGTCTGGAATGGAAGTGCTGTACTGTATACGGGGAGGATAAGAAGGGAAAAGACGCACCCCGGGGCCCCGTACTCGTCGGAATACCCCACCCCTCCGGAACTCCAAATGAGAGGGGTAGGGATGGGGGGGGACATTTAGGATGAAGGAAGTCTGTGTAGTTTTGAATCGCCACTACTTCAGAAACGCCGGTTTATTCTCGATCGAAAGTCGATAATAACCGCCGAAGATCGAGACTAACGTTTTGGTCATTTTTGTTGTTTTCACTGCACGTTTTGGTTCGAAAATATCACTCTATTCTCAGTCACGAACCAAAATTCCCACGTGTAAGTCAAAGTTGAAACATATCCTTTAAAAAAAGATGTGTTTTCTATTCCGTGTTTAGTCTTTTGTTCGTTCTAAACACTGTTTTTTTGTTTTCCGTGACCAACAGCTGCAAATGCTCCTCTATTTTCAAATCTAATCAGAGTTAATTCAGTGACATGAGCTCCTAACATGATAATCTAACGCATAACGTAAGTATATTTTGTTGTTTTGACTTCTATACACGCAAAATCCCTCCTTTAGTAAATTCTCAATCTGTTCACCTACTTTTTAGTCCCCCAAATTTCCTCTCTCCCCCACCCAGCCCCTCCTCCTCTCCTCCTCCTCTCCTTCTCCCCATACAGTAGTTGGCTCCTCTTAAACTGAGTCAGGAAGCAGGCAGCGCGCACGGCAAAGCAGTTATCAATCAACAGCATCCATAAACCAACACACACTCTCACTCGCTCACACACACGCACACAAATGCACGACTACAAACTGTGCCAAACATCCTCTGTGTTGGTGTTACAACATCGTGGCGTGTGGAATCCTGGCACCTGCGTTATGCCGCTATTAATTTTGAAATTTTGTTATGATAAATATAATATCGCACCAAAATCAACACCAATTGGAAATGCATCTGTAATGAAAACACAATTTGAAGACTACGTTTTATGAACTGATCCCTGGAACCGTTGCCATATCATTTACATGCCTGATGTCAGAGCTGCACATTCACTACCTGATTTTGTGCTACAGTCAGATATTAGAGATTTCCTTTATTATAAAATCCCCACTAATGCCTTTTTAATTAAAGAAAGCACAATTTGAAATCTAACTTATTCACAAATACAAATCTTTCTCTGCTCCCCCCTGTCATGAACTTACACTTTAAGTTTACCCAAATCAGTCACAGAGTAATTATTATGCAAATCAAATCCCTTTAATATAAATGTTCCCTTTGTTGTGCTGTTATATGTTAAATAATACAGTTGAAACTCGTAGTAATAAAGTGTAATAATAAATGTTTAGATGTATTTTGTGGCAATAAGCAGACTCACGTGTGATCTGTACGCACGTTTAGGCCACAACGACGCACCAGAGAGCGTTTGGTGTGAGGAGATTAATTAAATCAAGGCTTTACGAGACACATCAAGCAATAAGCAGCGATGGTATTAATTTAATTTAATCTTAAATGTATTTATATTAAATTTACGCACTGCCTCCAATAGAAGGAACACGCAGTGTATCACGGGTCATTGTGCCAAAGGTTTGTGTGCGTGCTCAGTGCGGGGTCACGCGTAGAGCAGCTTAAATGAACAGGTATGTCTGAAACTTGTAGTCCACTTGAGTTTTTTATGTTCAAGCGTGTGTAATTGTGTGGCAGGAGGAAGACAATAGACACAATGACCAGTGAGAGTTTTAGTTTTTACGCATTTAAACCAGTGAAATCCAGGTTCTTGGCGCGACATGAAGCAAAACTATTTAAATTATTTAAAGGGTCAAACGCTGCTTAAGTTAAAAAAAGCATCATCTGGGCAGTATTCTGGGAGGGCAGCGCGTGAGGACGGACAGTGGAGGAGTATTACGCACAGAACACATCCACAGTCTGTGTCCAGCTCCGCGGACACGCGGTGGAAGCTCCTCCGCCGCCGCTCGCAGCGCTCTCCTCCCTGCGCTGAAGGGGCTGGGAGCAGATGACTGACTGGAGCAGGCTCCGGCCACTGCTGCCGTGCGCGCGCCACGCACTCTGTGTGGCGGAGTGTGCGCGCGGGGCGTGAGTGGTGTGTGTGTCAGTGTGTGTGAAAGCCACCACTAGTCGCCCCCAGTGCTCTTCAGTCTCCACTCTCCCTTCGCACCGCACACTGAACGTCACGTCCGCACTTGAACTTGAGTTTGTAGAAGCCAGAGAGCCGCACGAGAGCCGCGCACAGCCACGCAGCCCGGGGATGCGGACACACACTCAGACACAGGCGGAAGCACGGCACTAGTGTCCTCAGAGCAGCGCGCGCTCCACACCGAGACACACTCAAGTGCCCATAAGCTCCGCTCCTCGTGGATCCTATTTACACCCGTGTCCGGACGCGCGTGCCCAGGTCCGGTCCGGTGTCCGGAGAGTGGACACTGACCGTCCCGTCAGGAGCGGACCCTCGCGCGCACACTCACGGACTGTCCTCGCGCGCACATTCTTGGACTGTCCTCGCGCACACTGACGGACTTTACCTGCGCCGGCGCTCGCTCCTTCAGTCTGACTCGAGCCTTCACTTTGGCACCGAGCTCTGACAGAGCAGCCGGCCGCCCAGCGCTGCACCTCGTCCCGCCACAGCACAGCGCACGGCTCCGGGAAGGGTTCGCTCTGAGGGACCCGTGCTGGACGAGCAGCGGCCGCTGCCTGTGGGGCCAGTCCGCGAAGGAGGAGGCGAGAGAGGAACCGGAGGAGAGCCGACCCTTCCAGCGCCGCTCTCCGGGCGATGCCAGTGTAAATGCCAGGGCAATGTCCCGAAGAAAGCAGGGGAACCCACAGCACTTGTCCCAGAGAGAAATCACTCGTGAGTACCGCACGTGCACACTTTATTCATTTAAAGGATTTCCACATTTCCACATTTCCACACGATTCTGACTTTGTGCTTTTTATTCACGTCCGCTTCAGGGAAAGTTTGTACAAGTGCTTCACGCGGGCCATTTCCTTTTCTCTCTCGTGATAAAACGAGATAAAGAGCACACTTTACTTATCAGATTAACACGCTCTCTCCAAACATCAACCGCATTTACACATTTAGTGCAGAGTGCAAATACAAAGTTTATAATTACCACACAATAATATAATACTTTTGACTGCTCGATTTGAAACAGTGTGTTTTAATTCATTTATAAAACACTTAGGACTTGACACGTTAATGCACCACGTATAAATAAAATACATTTCACTATTATTTCCCTCAATTTAGATTCAAGCTTTAACTGTGTTTAGTTTTGTGATTTTTATCAGATTTATAAGATTTACAATTAGAAATGATAACTGATAAATCGTTTTTTATTTGTAATTTTAACTAAACAGCTAGACTTTTAATGCATCAGGGTCTTTATTTAAAATAGTCCGAAGTGAAAGAGCTCTGTCCTGCGCACCGCCCCGGGTCCATTGGCTTTATTTCACTTTATTGCAGCTTGTCATTAGCGGAGTGCAGCGCGTATCTCTGTGTATTCTGCGTAATTAGTGAGTTCGCTCGTTCACGGTGCGTCTCTTTGTGCCTCTGCTCCCTCTGGTTGTAATATTAATGCTACGTTTGGATAATTTAATAGGCTGCACGCACTGACAGCGAAAAACCCATGCTTTCCCTCACGGCACTTTTTGTGGGGAGAGCGGAGTAAGTGGCGGTATTTACGGACGAACGTGTCTTATTTATGTGTCTCGTGTAGCAGAGTGGCGTTTAGGACGAGAAAAACACAGGATTTTTTTTGGCACACACAACTTTAAAGATTTCATTTCGACCCATTTCGACGTTTTTCTGAGTCGTTTAAATGCATTTGCGTGGTGGAAAGTTTTATCCAATGAATGTGACAGGACTTGCCTCAAATAAAAGTAATTTACACAGACACTTTGCAATCATTGAGCAACCCAAGACTGCACAGCTCCTCATTTGCAAACCGTAAATCTCCTTCCAGAGAATCAAACTATATTTCAAAAAAAAAAAAAAAAAAAAAAAAAAAAAAAAAACTGCAGCTTGAATTTGCCACGTTATTTTTGTTGTTTTTCCAAATTGCTCGGGGTTATTTGGGGAGAATGGAGAGGCCAGATCGGATCACTTTTCTTTTTCTTAACACCGAATTTCTAAGCTTTGTGTGTTTTTCGTCGTCAAGCCAAGAGTTGCTGTGTCGAAACTGAACCTTTAACGTGTCGAGATTTGCTGCACACCCCAACGTGACAGTCACAGAGGTCAGATATTGTGACGAGAAGTGCAAATTAAAGAAGTGTAAACGTGTACACAGCTTCTATGCATGAAACTATGTGACAAAGAAGGCAGATTGCAATCATAAACTGCAGTATTTGAAGGAGCTAAAAGTACAAAATGCACGTTGTCCATAGCTGGTCGGACCTGTCTTGTCTCGGTTGATTCATTGCTTCTCAGGCTTCGGCTTGGTTGCTGTACATTCCATAATTTATGTGAAAGAAAGAGATGCGCGCTCCATTTAATATGCCTGGGTTCCCTCACATACATAGGCACACATGAGTAAACTTGCTGGGGCCCAGATGCATTGCTTTATATGCAAATGTCCACAAATGTGATCGGGCCAAATCAGACGAGGCGGTGAAATTTATCAGCTACCATGTTCTGTGTTTCAGCAGCCATCAGGGAGGGCTTCTGTATCAGTGTGCATTATCATTTTATTTGCTTGCTGCATTGACTCGAGCTCATTCTCTTTTCAAATCAGCTGCACGTTTAGGTGTTTTGGTGGGATTTAAAGTCGAAATTCGAATTTGTTGTGTTTTGTGTAGAAGCAAAAAGGCATCTCTATTACATTTATTTGACTTAATCTGTTTTCAAATTCTGACTATCTTTACGCGTTTTTACACAAATTTGACGTAAAAATCAGACCCTAATTTTTCACCTTGTCAGGAGTCATTAGAACGACAGCTCTATCTACGTTCATTACATTTTAATTGACTCCTTTTGCACAACGTTACACTGCTTTTACTTCAGGTTTCCAAATCTCTGAATATTTATTTCATCTAAACTGAATTCACATCTGAAATTTAAAGTTGTAATGTTGACAGTTAGACTTGAGGTGTATGAGTGTGTGTGCATTTTACATTCTGTGCAAAAACAAAACACAACAAACGTTACACTGATCTACACTTCAGGTTTCCAAATCTCAGAATATTTATTTAATCTAAACTGAATTGAAATCTGAAATTCAAAGTTGTAATGTTGTCAGAAATGTTGGTGTGTGTCAGTGTGTGTGCATGTTACATTGTGTGCAAAAACATAACACAAGAAACGTTACACTGCTTTACATTTCTGTTTTCAAAACCTCAGAATATTAAGATTTGATCTAAACTGAATTCAAATCTGAAATTCAAAGTTGTAATATTGTCAGAAATGTTGGTGTGTGTCACTGTGTGTGCATGTTACATTGTGTGCAAAAACAAAACAACAACAAATGTTACACTGCTTTACATTTCGGTTTTCAAAATCTCAGAATATTAAGATTTCATCCAAATTGAATTCAAATCTGAAATTTTAAATTGTAATATTGTTAGAAATGTTGGTGTGTGTCTGTGTGTGTGCATTTGACATTTTGTGCAAAAACAAAACACAACAAATGCTTTACACTTCAGCTTTCAAAATATCAGAATATTTAGATTTCGTCCAAATTGAAATCAAATCTGAAATTCAAAGCTGCAATGTTGTCAGTTAGACTTTGTGTGTAGACGTGTGTGTGTGTGCATTTTACATTGTGTGCAAAAACAAAACACAACAAACGTTACACTGGTGTACACATCAGCTATCAAAATCTCAGAATATTTAGATTTCGTCCAAACTGAAATCAAACCTTAAATTCAAAGCTGTAATGTTGTCAGTTAGTCTTGGTGTGTGCAGACGTGTGTATCAGTTTTAGATTTAGTGCAAAAAACAAAACACAACAAACGCTGTCTTAACCCACAATGCACTCAGATATGCCATTTTAAATTAGTCCATTTCGCTTGACGCATTTGAAAGCGTAATTGAAATCAGATCGACTTTAAACAAGCCTCTGCAATGCTACAGAGCAGCTTTAAAGCGCCTTAAGTCATCCCCTAACCTCTTTTCTCCTCTCTTTATAGTCACTGCATGCTTAACCTATACCCACTCTGCTGCTTCCTCTTCTCTGCTCCTTTCACAAATCTGCAAACAAGTCTTGCTTTCAATCACATTTTGATCAAATATAAACTTGTTAATTCGAACTTGATTTCTGGCTCGATCTTCACCTAATTCCCCCTCATTTCCTGGCATCTCCGCTGGACACACATGGTTAAGATTAATCAGAGAAGGTGGATTTATATATTTTGTTTGGTGTGTGTTTTGGCAGTCTCCGCGCCACCACGGCTCTCTCCCTCGCCTTCTGGTTCTCATTCACAGCAAATAGCTTCTTTTTTTTTTTTCCTCCTTTTCTTCTTCGTCTTCTTTCCTTCCGAGCGCTTGATTTAGTGTGAAGAGATGCAAACATGGGCGAGCGAGCTATCTCCCCCCATTGTCGGCGAGGAGAGCGAAGGAGAGAGAGGGAGAGAGAGAGAGAAAGAGAGAGAGGAGCACGTGTAAATTGTGCTCGCCCACTTGAGATGCGTGTTTCTCTTTGGCTTGTCAAATAGCCACGCACCCCGCTGTGCCTAAGTCTTTGTTAGCGACAGAGGAGGCTAGCGGCCGCCTCTTCAAACCAATGGAGCGATGAGGTGTTTGTAAAAATGATACAAACGAGAGGCTCCACTGTCACAAATCATTGTAATTTTGATATCTTCAATAAGGCAAATCTCGAAGAATTTGTACACACCGAAGAGTACGTGTGGCATTTGTCCAGCTATGATTGCCTTTATGGTTTATTTTAGTAAGAAAGTTCGACATTTATTTACGTTTCTAGTTCTGCTCTCATTTTGTTTTCTTCATTTACATCTTCAATAAGGTCAATTTTGAAGAATTTGTGTATAGCATGTGTAGGATTTGTCCAGCTATACCTGCTTTTAAGGTTCATTTTGGTAAGAAAGTTTGAAATGTATTTACATTTTTAAGTCTGCTTTTATTTCATGTATAATCTATAAACCATTGCAATTTTGATATCTTCAATAAGGCAAATCTCGAAGAATTTGTGCACATCGAAGAGTACGTGTGGCATTTGTCCAGCTATCATTGTTTTTAAGGTTTATTTTAGTAAGAAAGTTCGAAATTTATGTACATTTTTAGGTCTGTTCTCATTTTGTTTTCTTCATTTGCATCTTCAATAAGTCAAATTTTGAAGAATTTGTGTATAGCATGTGTAGGATTTGTCCAGCTATGCATGCATTTAAGGTTCATTTTGGTAAGAAAGTTCACAATTTATTAGAATTTTAGCTCTGATCTCATTTTGTTTTCTTCATTTGCATCTTCAATAAAGTAAATTTTGAAGATTCTGTGTATAGTACGTGTAGAATTTGTCTAGCTATACCTGCTTTTAAGGTTCATTGTAGTAAGAAATTTTGAAATGTATTTACATTTTCAGGTCTGTTCTCATTTTATTTTCATCACTTAGATCTTTAATAAGGTACATTTTGAAGAATTTGTGTATAGTATGTGTAGTATTTGTCCAGCTATGCATACATTTAAGGTTCATTTTAATAAGAAAGTTCAAAATGTATTGACATTTTCAAGTCTACTCTCATTTTATTTTCTTCGTTTACATCTTCAATAAAGTAAATTTTGAAGATTTTGTGTATAGTATGTGTAGTATTTGTCCAACTATGCATACATTTAAGGTTCATTTCAGTAAGAAAGTTTGAAATGTATTTACATTTTTACGTCTACTTTAAGAACCACTTCAATCTTGAAGCATCTGACCAGGCCCAATGTCCAGCTGTGCATGCATTTAAGGTGAAATTTTGCGTAAAAGTTCAAAATCGATTTAAATATCCAGATCTACTTAGAATTTTTGCACAGAGAGACAAAACAGGTATATTGTTGATCATTTCTTGTATAATCTGTAAACTATTGTAATTCTGATATCTTCTATAAGACAAATTTTGAGCTATGGATGCATTTAAGGTTAATTCTAGTAAGACAGTTCAAAATCTTTTTAATTAAACGTATAGGTCTACTTTCAATTCTTTGTTTTTGTTTGCATTGAAAGACAGCAGGCTTTTTAAAAATGTATATGTACAATTTCTGCTATAATCTCCTTTGTAATTTTGATATCAGTCTACTTAAATATATAGATCTGCTTTAAGAACTGACACATGTTTTATAATTTCTTGTATAATTTTCAAACTATCTAAGCAAAATTTGTGCTTTCTTGCACGTAAAACGACTCAAAACACTGTATTCAGCTACAACTAAACAGAAAAGTTGTAATGTGATGTTGCTGCTTTTCAAAATATAATTCTGAAACATTCAAAGTCTTAAATTTTTCCTCACAAACTTTCAAATCGTGCAATTAAACGTGTATACTTCCATTTTTGCATTTTTATCTTTTATTAGACTTGCGAATAAAGCAAAAATAGCAGGAGAATCCATGTTTAAGTTGTAAATTTCATGAATGAGCTGCACAAATTGTTGTATAGAAGTGTTTAACTGTATATTTAAGCTTATCAAATAGTAAAAATAACACAGAACGCTCTTTGAATCCGTCTAAAGAGGCTCAAATGTTTGTAATGAACCCAAAACGTGTGTAAAGTTTGAATGGAGCTCGCATGTGCAGTTGTTTTTGCAGCTTGCACAGCCAAACGCACGCACACACTCGCACACAGACGCACACACACTTATGCTTTAATACCGACGTTAAACCCCCCTCCCCTCCCCTCTCCCCTCCACCTCCCCGTGTATCTGCTAGAGGGAGCTCTCAGGCCATCGCTAATACAACCACCGCTCCTGCCGCTGCTGCTGCTGCTGCTGCCGTGCTCCATAACACTCAACGGTGTGTGTGTGTGTGTGTGTGTGCTTGAAAAGTTGTTTTTTATCATACAGATTCAGTTTTCCGTGCAAATTTAAACACTATATTTGAGGCAAGACTGAAATATGAAGAATCACATTTCAGACCATGTTTGTTGTACAGAATAAAACCCCATGGACTCAGAAATGTTTTTGTTTTTTGTTGTTTGCACTTAAACGAAAAGCTTTAAACACACGATTTTCTTATTGCGATTTTAATGAATTATTGAAAACATAAAGACAATATCGTTAACTTCATTTGATTGTGCATAGGCTCAGAGTGGGTGAGTGTTTAAAGACAATAGGAGACACAAAAATATAAAGTGACCAACTGGATTTACTCGTTTTCGTCTTCATTTTCTGCTTTTGTAAGACTGAAAATCATATATAAAGACAAAAAATCTTTTCTGTTTTCGAAATCTTGCACATGATCTCTTCCTCCAATTCTAAGTATTTTCTTAAAGGTGAATAATTTCCATGTGAATAGGCTTTACAGCTTCTACCGTCGTTGTTTTACGCAGTGCAAAGTGTGTGGGTCTTAATGTTGTACGCAGAGCTCCCAAGCTGTTCTTATGCTTCTCATAGTAACTTCAAATTCTCCTAATTCACCTTTACGGCCTCACTAAAACTGCTATCGGCGCGAGGTGCGTTTCATTTCAATCCCAGCACCTCCCACTCGGGCGGAAGCGAACGTCTCCGCTCTCAAATCGCGATAATTTATGGACGAGGAGAGATTTTCAGTCGGTGATCTTGAATTCGGAATGAAATCAGGTTCAATTTGAAATCCTAGAAATGCGTTGTTAAGTCAAAGGAAGAGAAGCTGCTGTCGTTTTTTGGTTTTAATTGCAGTTTTAAGATATAAAAACAGAATCTTGGTGCAAACTGGACTTGATTTGACGTTTTTAATCATAATTTTATATTTGTGTACACAGAGGGTTGTGGTGTAGGGAAGTTCTGCTTTTGTGGTGTCGTTTTTTTTGGTTTTGTTTTCATAAAAGTTCAAATTAATACATAAAATCGAAGCATTATAGAAAAAGAAATTGGTATAAGACAGTTTAAACCGAGCTGCTACTATATTAAACCATCTGGTACAGTTGTATTTTCACTATAGTCTCCCACTGTACATGCTCTGCACATCTTGGCTGCAACACGTAAAAAACCCACTTCCTGATTTGGTCAAAATACAAGACTGTAAAAAAATGTTATAAGAAAGTCTCTCAAGACACAAAAAACCCCAACCTCAAATCTTAATATGTAAAAAAATGATAATAAGAAAAGCAAAAATGCAAAAACAGTTAAAAGATTGAGGAAAATGTACACGTTAAGGGTAAACCTTCACTAAAGCATGTGTACTTTTCCTTCTACTACTACTTTTTTTTACAATTTGAGTTAGTTCTATCCACTGTTATTAATCATCTGCAGAATCTGGGCCCTTTTCAGTACTAAAAACCTTTCTAGGACCTGCAAAAGTTTCCTAAAATACGCAAATAGATACGATTTAACATGTACATTTAAGGTGGCGTTTGAGGTTTAAGTTTGTGTTGTACTTTTAGTGTATTTCTGAAAAAGTTGTGCGGTTAATTCATGTTTAAACGTTAATAATGTGCATGTTTTTTAATGTAAATAAAGAGAGAAATCTGTAGCCAAAGCTCTGTCAGTAAACACATGTGGATTAGTTCAGATTTTGGAGTTAGAAATTTGACAGTTTTAAAGAGAACTGCTTAAAATCTGTCGAGTTTATGTCGTTAATGTTCGTGAAATCAATACAGAAACTAATTTTTATTGTTTTGGAAAAGAAAAATTGAAATCTCTAAATCAAGATGGGTCAATATAAGAGAAAAAAGTGAATATATGTTCTCTTCAAATGTCTTTCTGTGCGTTTATTTGTCATTCGAATGTAGTATTTTGGTTATATCTGGACTGTAGTTTTGAAGTAACACGTGTAGGTATTTGTACATACAGTATATTTGAGAGTACTGCATATGATATCTGATCTGATCTTGAGTCAGTACACACTCGCACGTCTCCTCTGTTGTCTCGTATTGTCTCGTATTGTCTTGTATCGTCTTGTATCGTCTTGTATCGTCTCGTCTTGTCTCTTATCATTTCGTACTGTTTCATTTTGTTTCGTTTTGTCTCGTATCATCTCGTATTGTCTCGTATTGTCTCATATCGTCTTGTATCGTCTTGTATTGTCTTATATCGTCTTGTATCATGTTGTCTTGTCTCGTGTTGTCTCATACTGTCTCGTCTCGTCTCTTATCATTTCGTATTGTTTCGTTTTGTCTCGTATCGCCTCTTCTCATCTCGTATTGTCTCGTTTTGTCTCGTCTCGTCTTGTATTGTCTCGCAGCAGCTCCAGAGTGTTGTGTTGTTGGTAGTTGCCGTAGTCGGGCTGCATGTGTAAACTGTGAGTGTGCAGGTGGTGTGTGTGTGTGTGTGTGTGTGTGTGTGTGTAAAAAGGGGAGTGGTCCAACATGTAGAGTAAAAGAGAGAAAGAGAGAGCCCAGGTTCTCATACTCTCTCTCTTTAGCTCTTTTTATCTCTCTAGGTGTGTGTGTGTCTTCTTCTGTCTTTCTCTCTGTCGCTCCCTCTGTCTGTTTCTCTTTCTGTCTCTTTCTGTCCCCCCCCTCTGTCTCTCTCCCTCTACTCCTATGTCTGTCTCTTTCTTTCTCTCTTTCTCTGTCTGTGTCTGTCTGTCTTTCTGTCTCTCTCTTTTCTCTTTCTCTCTCTGTGTCTCTGTTTGTCTCCCTCTTTCTTTCTCTCTGTCTCTTTCTGTGTGTCTCTCTCTTTCTCTCTGTCTCTCTGTACATTTTGAATTTGATACTTTCTACTTTTACTTCACTACATTTGAGAGCAGATATCTGTACTTTCTTCTCTTCTACATTTGAAAAGTAAAAGTTTTTTTTTTTTTTTTTTTTACTTCATAGTCTGAGCAAACAAAACATGTTCATACTTTTGGCAAACAAAAATATACAAATAAAAACTGCTAGTAAAAAAAAAAAAATGCAAAAACTACAAAATTCTGGACAAATCTGTCTCAAAAGTTTTACATTTGAAGCTTTATAAGTCCTTAAAATCAGCATGAAATACTTTTACTTTTTGCTCTTTAAGCTCATTTTAAAACAAGTACTTTAATACTTCAGTAGATTTTTCATGTGATACTTTTTCTTTTTAACTTCAGTATGTGTACTTTTACTTAAGCAACAAAACGGAGTACTTCTTCCACTACTGCACATCGTCCTACTTTTTTTTTTTGTATTAAATCACTGCGTTACTATAAAGTTGTGTAATGTGTGGTTGAAGGAGTACATGTGACAAAGTTGTAGTACTTGTAGTAGTTGGAGTTGTATTTTATAAAGTACTGAAGTATAGGTGTAAATTATCTCCGATTAGAAATGAAGGCAATGCATAAAAGTACTAAAAGTGACCTGAATATCAAAGTGTTTTTTTTAATTTTATTTATTTTTTTATTATTGTTAGTGGTTTTGTTGATCTTTGTTGCCTGGTTACGCTCGTACACAGGAAGTGAGTGTGGTGCGCCGGTCGGGGTCGTCGACTGTCGCAGACGACGGTTCGCATGCGGGTCTGAGGGCAGGTCAAAGGTCAGGGATCGCGGTCTAATAGTGTCGGCGCTGTTCCTTCCAGGTCACGTCTCTGTATGACTCGGTGTTATGTTGATTAGAACGTACAGTCTCCCACACATGTTCATTTGAGGAACACCAAAGCACAGATGGTCAAAGCCTGCAGCCTCCTCTCTCTCTCTCTCTCTCTCTCTCTCTTTCTATCTCTCTATCTCTTTATTTCCTTTCTCTCCCTCTCCCTCTCCATCCATTTATACCCCGTCTTTCTTTTCCTCCCTCTATAATCCTCCTTTTGTTTTTGTTTACTGTCTCTTTCTCCCTATCTCGCATTCTACCCCCGTCTCTCCCTGTTTCTCCTCCTCCCTCTCTACATTTCACCTCCTTTTTTTTTGTTTTTTCTCTATCTTTGCTCTCTCCCTCTTCTGTTTCGATCGCTGTCTATCCCTCTTTCTATTTTCTGTCTCTATCTGTTTCTCTTTCTGTATTGTTCGCTCTCTCTCTCTCTCTCTGTCTCTGTCTGTCTCTCTTTTCTGTCTTTCTCTCTCTCACTCTCTATCTCTTCTCTCTCTGTCTGTTTTCTCTCTCTTTTCTCTTTCTCTCTCTTTCTGTGTGTCTCTGTCTCCTTCTCTTTTTCTCTCTGTATGTCTCTCTCTTTGTCTCTCTCCTTTCTCTTTCTTTCTTTCTTTCTCTCTGTCTGTCTCTCTTTTCTCTTTCTCTCTCTCTGTCTCTGTCTGTCTCCCTCTTTCTCTCTCTATGTCTCTCTCTTTTCTCTTTCTCTCTCTCTTCTGTGTGTCTCTGTCTGTCTCCTTCTCTTTTTCTCTCTGTATGTCTCTCTCTTTGTCTCTCTCCTTTCTCTTTCTTTCTTTCTTTCTTTCTTTCTTTCTCTCTGTCTGTCTCTCTTTTCTCTTTCTCTCTCTCTCTGTCTCTGTCTGTCTCCCTCTTTCTCTCTCTGTGTCTCTCTCTTTTCTCTTTCTCTCTCTCTTTCTCTTTGTGTCTCTGTCTGTCTTCCTCTCTTTTTTTCTCTCTGTATGTCTCTCTCTCCGTATGTTTCTCTCATTCCCTCTCTCTTTTCTCTTTCTCTCTCTCTCTTTGTGTCTCTGTCTGTCTCCCTCACTTTTTCTCTCTGTATGTCTCTCTCTCTCTCTCTGTATGTCTCTCTCTCTCTGTATCTCTCTCTCTGTCTCATTTTCTCTGTCACCCTCTCTTTCTCTCCTTCTCTCTCCTCTCTCTGTCTCTCTCTCCTCCGTTCTCTCCTTTCTCTCTCTCCTCTTCCTCTCTGTCTCTCACACACCCATAAACGTTTCATTTCCATCCCCCTTTCGCTCTCCCTCCCACTCACTTGTCTCTCCTTCCGTCTCTCCACGTCTCTCTCTGTCTTCACTCTCTCCCTCTCTCTTTCTCCTCGTCTCTTTTCACGCTCACCTACAGACCTGAGGGCGTCGGAATCAAACACGAAAAGATACACGAGAGAAAAGTAGGAGACAGACGAAGAGAAAAGAGAGGAAAGAGACGAAGTATAGAGAGAGGGAGGAAAGAGAGGAAGGACAGAGAGAGAGAGACGGCGGTGCACCTGACGACACACTCACTTCCTGTAGATGGAGAGATAAGAAAACACGACTTCAAAACACTTCGACTTGTACTTCAACAAACCGTAAACAGTCCACGTTTATTTCATTTACATTTTAAAACTCCAAATTTATTTAAGAAGGAATTTTTTTGTCACAGCAGCTCCATAAACGCAAAATATACAATTGTTTCGTTATCTTTTGTTATTCAGAAAAGTCTGACATAATTTGGTGTCACCTCAAAACTGGAAAACTGTAAAATTATCTAAAGTTTTATTTTGAAGGGATCAGTTGAGAAATTAGAAAATACAAAATCTAATAATTAAAATGGTTTTAGTAGACATGTGTATATAGGTCAGTGGTACATATCAAAGTAAAAGTAGTACAAGTACTGCACTAAATAAAAAGGTATTTGTATTTGTAAAAGGTATCTGTACATTTAAAATTTGATGCTTTTACTTCACTGCATTTGAGAGCAGGTATTTGTACTTTCTTCTCTACATTTTTGAACAGGACTAAAAAGTAAAAGTAGTTTTTAATATCGTTTGAGACCTGCTGAAAATACTGGGGTTCATAGTCTGAGCAAACAAAAATATACAAGTAAAAACTGCTAGTAAAAAAAAAATAAAAAATGCAAAAACTACAAAATTCTAGACAAATATGTATCAAAATCACTACATTTGAAGCTTTATAAGAGCTCAAAATCTGCACGAAAGAATGAAGAAAGGAGGTCTTAATGGTGGTAGCATAAGGAATAAAATCTTTGACTTTGAATGTATTTGTTTGGAGGATAAGCCCCTTGAGATGTCTCGTCATTTTCTTTTTGACAACAGCAGACGACAGACGCAGTAGGGCAGACAGTACGGTAAAGATACATACATTCAAAGAAACAGAAAAAACAAAATGACAAAATCAACTCAAGCTCTCATACATGACTGTTAAACACTGAATAAATCAGATTTGAGCAAAAAATAAGACGGTGTTCAAATATAGTCACAAAATTCAACAAGATGATCAAAAACAATTCCACGGGGTCTGTAAGTATTGTATGTAATAACCGAAATATCGTGATATAGTATCGTCAAAGTTCTCACAATATATCAAATTACAAGCCTCTTTGCTTAAATGAAGAGTTATGTTGCAACAATAGCTAAAAAAATACAGAGGGAACTACATTGACCATGATCCTTTGCTCCATTTCAGTGCAGACTACAAGAAGAAATAACAGTTCTAAGCACTTTTAAAGTCACTTTTAGTTCTTTAGATTAAGTCTTGTCAAGGCAAAAAGGCATTTTAATGCATATCATGGTACCAAGAGATTTGGATATTGATCCCTACTTGCAATACCTTCCACAAAATATTTTCGTGCAATTAAAATATCACAATAAATATCATACTGTGAGATGCATATCGTGATAATATCGTACCGAGAGATTTGGATATCGATACATCCCTACTTGAAACACATACAAATTTTAAAAATATGATATCTTTTTTACTTGAATTCTTGGGACTATGACAAAATATCACAATAAATATCATACTGCGAGATGCACATCGTGATAATATTGTACAGTGAGATGCATATTGTGATGACATTGTACCGTGAGATGCATATCACAATAAATATCGTACCGTGAGATGCCTATCATGATAACATCGTAATGTGAGATGCATATAGTAATAATATTGTACAGCGAGATGCATATTGTGATAACATCGTATCGTGAGATGCATATAGTAATAATATCATACCGAGAGATGCACACCGTGATAATATTGTACCCTGAGATGCATATTGTGATAACATTGTATAGAGAGATGCACAATGTGATAATATCGTACCGTGAGACGCATACCGTGATAACATCGTACCGTGAGATGCATATTGTGATAATATCATACCTTGAGATTCACACTGTGATAATATCGTACCGAGAGATGCACACCGTGATAATATCGTATAGAAAGATGCACATCGTAATAATATTGTACCGAGAGATGCACACTGTGATAATATCGTACCGTGAGATGCATATCGTGATAACATCGTATCGTGAGATGCACACCATGATAACATCGTACCGTGAGATGCACACTGTGATAATATCATACCGTGAGATGTATATCATGATAACATCGTATCGTGAGACGCATATCATGTTAACATCGTACCGTGAGATGTATATCATGATAACATTGTATCGTGAGACGCATATCATGATAATATCGTATCGTGAGATGCACACCATGATAATATCGTACCCTGAGATGCGTATTGTGATAACATCGTACAGAGAGATGCGCATCATGTTAATATCGTACAGAGAGATGCATATTGTGATAATATCGTACAGAGAGATGCATATTGTGATAATATCGTACAGAGAGATTTGGATTTTGTTACATCGCAGCAGTGGAAAAGTTGCTGAAGTATAGAGTATGCAAAGTTTGTAGTATTCATAAAATACTGTATACATTTTAATGACGGACTGGACTGAACTGAACTGGCAAGCTTGTGGTTTGCGGTCGGACGTTTTTACCAAGCGCATAATCTCCCGCCGTAGACTTTTAGTGTCAGAGCTCCTGTTTAACTGATAAACCCAAATATTTAAAAAGCACATTAAAATACGTGTGTGTGAATAAAAAAGGCCAGATGCCCCGGTGATGGCAGCAGCCTCCAGCCCCGCCCCTCGTGTAGTAAATATTGTAATGTATCGGGCGTGTTGTGTTTTCGAGCGTCTTAAAGCAGGTATCTGAGGTGGGCCCCTCCATCTGGACCCTTCATCTGCATTTGACATCCCAAATCTGTTTGCATTTCTAATGTGGACCACAGACAAATGGGCAACCTGCTGCTAATCCATCATCTTCTGTGAGGAGGGAGGGAGAGGGGGAGGAGAGGAGGGAGAGGAGAGGAGGGCAGGGAGGAGGGAGGAAGAGGAGAAGGGAGAGAAAGAGAGAGGGAGGAAAGAGGGAGAAAAGGAGGAGGAAGAGGGGTGAGCGGGAAAGGGAGGGGAAAGGAGGGGGAGAGGAGAAATGGAGAGAGAGGAGGTGGAGGGAGAGGAAAGAGAGAGAAAGCGTGAAAGAGTGAGAAAAGGAGTACGGAGAGAAGGAGGGAGACAGAAAGAGGGAGAGAAAGAAGAGGAAAAGAGGTGAAGGGGAAAGAGAGAGAGAGAGGAGGTGGAGGAAGAGAGAGAGAGGGGGATAGAGGGGGGCAGGGAGAAAGAGGAGGGAGGGAGGAGGGAGGAGGGCATGGAGGAGTGAGGAAGAGGAGAAGGGAGAGAAGAGGGAGGGAGAAAGAGGGAGAAAAGGAGGAGGAAGAGGGGTGAGAGGGAAAGGGAGGGGAAACGAGGGGGAGAGGAGAGATAGAGAGAGAGCAGGTGGAGAGAGAGGGATGGGGCAGGGAGAAAAGAGGAGGGAGGTGCAAAGAGAGAACATGAAAGAGTGAGAAAAAGGAGTAGGGAGAGAAGGAGGGAGAGAGAGAGAGGGAGAGAAGGAAGAGGAAAAGAGGGGAAGGGGAAAGAGAGAGAGAGAACGAGAGAGAGGAGGTGGAGGAAGAGAGAGAGAGATAGAGGGAGGGGGAGAGAGAGAGGAGGGAGGAAGGGAGAGGAGATGGAAGGAGAGGAGGGAGGTGAGGGAGGGAGAGAGAACATGGAAGAGTGAGAAAAAGGAGTAAGGAGAAAAAGAGGGAGAGAGAAAGAAGGAGAGAAGGAAGAGGAAAAGAGGTGAAGGAGAGAGAGAGAGAGAGAGAGAGGAGGTGGAGGGAGAGAGAGGGAGGGATAGAGGGGGGCAGGGAGAAAGAGGAGGGAGGGAGGGAGGGAGGGAGAGGGAGAGAGGGAGGTACAAAGAGAGAGAGCATGGAAGAGTGAGAAAGAGGAGTAGGGAGAGAGATGGAGGGTGAGAGAGAGAACGGAGGGAGAGCAGGAGGAGGAGGAAAAAGGGTGAGGAGGAGAGAGGACTTGAAGGGAGAGAGGGATAGAGGGAGGCAGGGAGAAAGAGGAGACGGAGGGAGGGAGCGGAGGGAGGTGCAAAGAGAGAGAACATGGAAGAGTGAGAAAAAGTAGGGAGTAGGGAGAGAAAGAGGGAGAGCGATAGAGAAAGAGAAGGGAAGGGAGAGGAGAGAGAAAGAATGAGAGAGGAGGAGAAAAGGGGTGAGAGGAAGAGGAGAGAGAGAGGAAGAGGGACAGGGAGAAAGAGGAGGGAGGGAGAGAGAGAGGAAGAGATAAAGGAGTGGAATAAGGGGAGAAAAGGAAAAAGAGAAGGGAGCACGGAGGGAGGAGAGAGAAAGAAAGGGATATGAGGAAAAGTAACAAAGAGAGATAGAAAGAAAGAGAGGGACAGGGAGAGAGGTGGAAGAGAGAGAGGAAAAAGTGATGGAGTTTGAGAAAGAAAGAGACGGAGGAAGAGGAACCGAAGGAGGGAGGCGAAGACACGTAGCCTGGGAGAGAGAAAAAAAGAGAGCGTGGAGGACATAAGGAGAGAGTGAGTAAAGACAGGAGGAGACGGAGAGAAAGAGAGAGAGAGAGCGCGAGCATTATCTCCTCCGTGTTTATCTGTTTTGTTGCGTCGCCAGAACCTCACACAAACTTCTCCACTCCATCTCTCCGTACGAAGTGACAAAGAGAAAGTTGTTATCGAGTTTGTCATTACAATATTATGACATTATTTATGCTTCACCGGGACCCGCAGGAAGGAAATGATGTTTGTGAAAAATAGAGGAGGAGATACGTGGGCCTGCAGTGGCACCCGTGAACCAGAGGGTGTGTGGTCTGAACCTCGTGCGTCATCTGTTGTTGTGCTTGTGGGCAAGACACGTCAAATCAACTGGGAACAACTTGCGAAAAAGAAAAACATTTAAAAAAAAACATCAAAATCGTCGTCTCATCAAAATATGTTTTACAGTTTTTAAGAGTAGTTTTTTATATAATACCAAAACTACTTTCTATTTTTATTTTCTATATTAAAAAATTGTGATTTGAAGTGTTTTTGGAGATATGGAAAATTGAAATAAAGCTGCAAATACACTGCAAAAACTAAAATCTAGCCAAGTTAAGATGACTTGAATTAATCAAGTTTGATCATGATCCAACTTGATCATTTGAGTAAATTTCACTTAACAACAAAAATTATCCAACAATGGAACAAGACTTTTTGTACTTAAAATATGAAAATACATCTTGCTACACTTAAAATAAGAAAAACAACAACTCTTTGCACTCAAAATAAGAAAATCGAATGTTGCTTGAATTAAGAAAAACACACTTGTTCCATTTTACATGTCATGTTGAATTTACTCAAATAAAGTCAAATGTTCTTAATTTTGTCATTTTAACTTAGCTAGATATTACTTTTTGCAGTGTAGAATACATTTTAAATGAAAAATTACAAACGAGAAAGAAATTAAGTTAAAAAAGTGATACGTCTGTAGTTTTGTGTTTAAATTTGCAGCCAATTCACGTTTTGTGTAACACTTGAACCAAAACCACAACTTTTATAGGGACATTTTAACAAATTTCTGATGGACTGACATGATATTGACCAAATATTATCATCAGGCTAATGAAAAAACAAAAAACAACAAAAAAAAAACAACAACAAAACAATTAAATACAAAATAAATAAAATAATAATAATAATAATAATAATAATAATATAAATGAAAAAATAATAATAAAATAATATAATAAAATAACAATTAAACAAAAATTATATAAATAATAAATACAATACATTTTTTAAAAAATTAATTAATTTATTTATGTATTTATTTGTTTATTTATTTTATTCATAAAGTATAAAAAGACACCAACAGTGTCACAACATCAAACAGACAAGAAATGTTTTTTTTTTTTTTATCCAAATAAAGATGTGGTATATTATTTGTTGTCAATATTGTGTCCCTCTTATTCTATTTTGAGGTTATTATGTCTTTTTAATTTCTATTCTAATTTCTTCTCTTCTTCTTCTGTCCTTCTGCAGAGGTTGAGCACCCCGATGGAGGCCTGCTCGCTGACGCCCTCCACCCCCACCCCCACGCGCTCGCCTTACCCCCCACGGCCTGCCCCCCTCCCTGCCCCCCCCACCTGCCCCACCTGGACCCCGCGCTGGCCCACGCCCTCCCGCCCGGCCTCCACGACGACCACGACCTGCTGACCTGCGGGCAGTGCCAGCTCACGTTCCCGCTCGCCGACATCCTCCTCTTCATCGAGCACAAGAAGAAGCAATGCCAGACGCCGCCGCTGCTCGCCAACGGCTGCTACGACAAAATGGCCGACCGAGGGGGAGGCGGAGGAGGCGGAGGAGGCGGGAGTCCGAACATGCCGAGTCTCCATCACCATCATCATCATCAGAGGGTGGAGCTGAAGAAGGTGCTGGAGCCCGTGGAGGTGGGGATCCAGGTGACCCCGGAAGAAGACGAGGAGACGGGGAGAGGAGCGGGCGGAGAGAGGGCGGAGAGGACGCCCCCTAAAGGAATTTGTCCCAAACAGGAGAACGCACTGGGAGGTAGGTCCAGACACTCACACGAGAACGGGCGGGGTAAAGTTTATACACGGACCAGACGGGTGGAGCTGTTCTTTTATCAAGTACACGACTTCAGAAGTATAACAAAAAAGAAATATCCATCCAGAAATATCATTTTTCATCATATCGAGGACTATTATATTCATGAGGCAGGCCTATCCACACACATGAATCTAAATTTGAAATGAAACACTTAGAATGATTCTCTTATCAAATACAGTATTGTCAGAAATACAACTATAAAATACAACAAAACCAAAAAAATATTCAAGGAAAATCCACAAATGAACCTGATCATTTTTAGTCAAGGACTATTATGTCACGAGGCAGGCCTATCCACAAACACAATGAAACATGTGAAACTATTCCTTTATCAAATAATCAAATACAGTATTGTCAGAAATATACTGTATATATATATATATATATATATATATATATATATATATATATATATATATATATATATATATATATATATATATATATATATATATATATATATATATATATAAAAATACAATTTTTTAGTCATATCGAGGACTATTATGTTCACGAGGCAGGCCTATCCACAAACACTGTGCAACGTGTGAAACTATTCCTTTATCAAAATAATCAAATACAGTATTGTCAGAAATATACTTTCTCTATAGAAAATACAACAAAACAAAGTAATATCCAAGGGAAATCCACAAATGAACCTGATAATTTTTGGTTATATTGAGGACTATTATGTCACGAGGCAGGCCTATCCACAAACACATGCAATGAAACATGTGAAACTATTCCTTTATCAAATTATCAAATACAGTATTGTCAGAAATATATCATATTTAAAATACAACAAAACAAAGAGATCCATGAAAATCCATGAATGAACCTGATCATTTTTAGTCATATCAAGGACTATTATGTTCATGAGGCAGGCCTATCCACACTCATGAATCTGAATTTGAGAAGAAGCAGGTGGAACTATTCCTTTATAGAGTATTGTCAGAAATACAGTATATATATATATATAAAATACAACAAAACAAATAAATATCCAAGGGAAATCCATAAATGAACCTGATCATTTTTAGTCATATCAAGTGACAATTGACGATCATGTTCACGAGGCAGGCCTATCCACACACATGTAATGTTGTTGTTGAGTTGAATCAGATTTGAATTTGTGATGGAACTATTCCCTTATCAAATACAGTCGTTTCAGAAATATCTCAAAGCAAAATCTATAAATGAACCTGATCATTTTTAGCAAGTTCAAATTCAGAAGAAAAACAAGTTTCAGTGAACAAAGCTTCCTTGGTAAAACATTGATTAATAATAACTCATAACTGATGAATGGGAGCGAGTATTTTTGTACGTTGATTATTTTTATAGGAAATAACCAAAATGAAAATCTATTTTGATGCAGTCACACTAGAACATATTTAGGTCTGCAGCTTGCATGAACGTATAATCCTTAGTATTTGCAAATATTACTTTATCAACTGTACATTATCCTATAGTATTTTTAAAGGTGCATTGTGTAACTTTTCTCGTGGAGGGCCCATCACATTTGTTTCTCCATGGAGATGTTACTGCTTTCTCTGGAATTTGGTTCAGAACGCCTGTTTTTCTAGGTATTTTTGAGCTATAAAACCATCTGTAACTGAATAAATATAAAGTAGAGCTGTTTAATGTCATGCTGTGGAACATTCCAGGTAGAACAATGACATCTCCATAGAAACGAGAAGGTGACAGACCCCCAACAAAAACGTTACCAACCCTGATCCACCACTATATTCACAAGGTCCATGTCCAACCTCAATTTCTAGTCATTTTCTTTGCATCCAAGCTTAATTAAACACTACAATAAGTATATTTGGTATTTAGATCGACATAAATATTGTTAAAATAAATTTTACTTGCATATTTCCGATAGACAGACCTCTCGGTAAACGTAAACCCCAACTTGTACTTGTATTAGTGCCTGAAAGTCCAAATCTATGAAGTACATTTGAAATATCGTCTATTATGAATCACAATGAAACAATACCAACACTTTTCATGAATGTATTTGAAATTTTGAATACACGTTGGCGAAGGATCCTCTGTTCGGTTGATTACGAGGAGTTCACAAACAGACTTGAACGCAGCAGACAGGAGCCCCCAACGCCCCGGAGGAGTGGGTTAAGTTGAAACAAATCGCGCAAAAAATGTTACTCACCAGCTTTCGCCATCTGCTCGAAAAGGTGAAAAAAAAAAGCCCATTACATCGTGAATAAAAAAGGGATTGAAAAACATGAAGCGAGGAGAGAGAGAATGAACAGAACAAAGGACAAAACTCAAAAGTGTGTAGTTGTGACCAGGTTAAAGAGGCGGTTTAGCAGCGGTAGTTATCGCTCAAACCAGTCCAGACATTTGGAGCTAAAAAACAGAGGAAAAAGAAAACAAAAAAAGAAGACTATTTTGACAAAACCTTTCAGGCGTACAGACTTTTTTGAAGGTCACTATAACTCTTTAAAGCAGATGGTGGGAACAGGAAACGAGTAGGAAAAAGGGGCTGTAGAAGAAAAGAAAAAGAATAGACAATTCATTTAATATTGTATTGTTAGTTGTTCAAAAAAGTTAAACATTCCTGAGTTTATTTGTGTAATTAAATGGTCTTAAAGGCCCCATATTAGAGTGTTGTAGTCAAGAGCGCACTAATGGAGACCAAGAACAGGCCGACACCACAGGGTTCCAACAAGATCATGACAAGACCAAGACCTCTGAGAGTCTAGACCGAGACAAAACCGAGACTTTTAAAGGTCGAGACCGAGACAAGACCAAGGCCACAGCCCACTGAGACCAAATCAAGACCATCTTTGTCATTTTCGACATTTATTTATATTTTACAGTTATTCTGGCATAGATCTACCTCTATTTTATCTGATAAATGTTAATTTAAGCTTAAAATAAGACAAGCAAACTGTGCTGCACTTAAACACTCCACTGGCACTTTACACAAAACTGTGAAGAAAGTGAAGAAAGTGGGTAGGATTTTTAAACCTGTTTTTTTCCAAGTTCCTGACCAGAGTTAGACCTTGAGTCTGTGACAAGACCGAGTCCAAATGCCTTCAAAACCGAGACAAGACCGAGTCCAAACGCCTTCAAAACCGAGACAAGACCGAGTCCAAACGTGGTCAAGTCCAAGACGAGACCAAGATCATAAAAACCCGGTTTCGAGGCCGTTCTTGAGACTAAGGCCTGTCTTGAGTACTACAACTACATATTACACAAAACTGACTCGTGTGAGCTTTAAGTCAGGTTATAATGTTGTTACCTCCTCAAAAACAGACCTGGAGTTGTGTTTTGTTTCATTCACACATGTTTGAGTAACCCTTTATTATTAGTCTGTTTACATCCCTAAAGCTCAAAATGCTCTGCTCCACTTTGTGATGTCATGTAGTGGTAGTTTCCAGTCAACAGCTACCCTTTTCCTTTTTTGTTCAGTAGAGATTGGCAATTCCAGGACAGAAATCATCCAAATGATTCTTGTAAAAATGTATGGAGTTTAAAAATTCAGTGGAGCACTTCCTGTATTACCACATGACATCACAAGGTGGACCAGACCTTTTTCAGTTTGAGAGAAGAACTCTAAACTAACTCTAAATCTGCAGGCTTTATATGTTAAACACGTGCAAATGAAACAAAACACAACTCCAGGTCTGTTTGTGACGTGGAAACTACATTAGAACACAGATCAGAAAATAGCCTTATATAAACCCTTTAAACTCTAGTGATGAATCAATCTCATATTCCTGCCAAAACTGACTTGTCTCATTGTGGAGCAGAGCAGGTGAACTCCCATGGTGCATTGCGGGCCGGGGCTGCTCAGTGTCACCGTTTGTGGTTTTGAGGCTGCTCTGTGTAGCTGTGTTTAGGCACTTTCTCTTCATCAATATTTCACGGAGCTGTTAGGAGCCAGACTCTACAGCCAATCAGGAAGTACTTAGGCCTGTAACTGGGATTTTCATTTAACCTCTTGCTCCAACTTCAAACTGCTCCTCGGGGATAAATCAAGTTAGACAGACTGATCTAAAACAACTATCGAGCTAATTTCATTCATAATAACAAATACTACTCATGGTTCTTCTGTTTCTGTGGCTACTACTGGAACATCTGCCATTACTAATACATGTGCTATACTATTGCTGCTGCTGCTACTACTACTACTACTACTACTACTACTACTACTACTACTACTACTACTACTACTACTACTAACTACTACTACTTCTGCTACCCCAGGATTACTGTTAATGTTACTACTAATGCAATCACTATTTTACTACAACTACTCCTGGCCTTTTCAATAGAGACACACTTTCTCATAGACAATATTTGTACTAATGTAGAAATACAAAACTCAAGAACTACTATTACTACTACTGCTACTACTATTTCTGCTGTCCCAGTACTACAACTAATGCAATTACTATATCTACTAGTATTCCCTCCAGCCTACAAACTGTCTTAAAGAAGAACAGCACAGGTAGTATTTGTACTAAAGTATAAATACAAAACTCAAGAAATAGACTGACACTGGCATTGAAATATTCAGTTCCTTAGTATAAGATATTTAACAAAGCAAGACCTAATAATAATTATTGTTATATCTGGACATGGAAACTAAAACTTATACTGTAAAGTTGTTAATAAAATAACATAAAATATATTGAAAAAGTGATTTTGGAACATTGATATTGGTGGTTTTCAGATTCTAAAATGCGATGATGCCATACATACATACATACATACATACATACATACATACATACATGCATACATGCATACATACATACATACATACATACATACATGCATACATACATACATACATACATGCATACATACATACATACATACATACATACATACATACATACATACATACATACATGCATACATGCATACATACATACATACATACATACATACATGCATACATACATACATGCATACATACATACATACATACATGCATACATACATACATACATACATGCATGCATGCATACATACATACATACATACATGACATACATACATACATACATACATACATACATACATACATACATACATACATACATACATACATACATACATACATACATACATGCATACATACATACATACATACATACATACATACATACATGATACATACATACATACATACATACATACATACATACATACATACATACATACATACATGACATACATACATACATACATACATACATACATACATACATACATACATACATACATACATACATATTTTCCTGTTGATTACATTGCACTTTGCCATGAAATATCCAAAAGGTAAATACACAAATGTCGAACCTGTGAAGTGTTTTCAATTTTTGTCTAAACCCAAGAACTCACTGTTTTATAACACTTCATATTCTCATGGAGTTTGGAAGACAAGATCTGGTAAAATAATATGACATAAAAAGATTCTTTTAGTGTCAGATTGTGACGAAACAAACTTTTTCAAGGCACCTAACCCCCCTAACCCCCAGTATTTGCGTACGCTGATGTATGAGTGTGTGTGAATGGGTGAGTGGTTCCATTAGGTGTAAAAAGCTTCATAAAGTGCCTTAAAGGTGGAAAAGCACGATATAAAAATGCACCATATTAAACATTTCAGAACGGGCCTCGTATGCAGCGAGCTAACACAAAGCTCTATTACACAATACAGCTGCGGAGCCTACGAGCTAATTGATTGCCGTTGTTATTAGCGTAGCATATTTCATATTTATTAGCAGGTATTTTCCGCGTTTAAATACTTGCCATATTTCCGAGTGTTCCCCCTCGTGCGGATTCCTCTGGCTGCATTCACATTGTAATTGCACAATATTTCTTCATAACAGAGCTGCGTAATAATTTTCCCATTAAAATCCAAAACATATTAGCGGTTCAATTGGACGTGCACTATGGCAACTGTAAACTATACTGCAGCAATAACGTTTTTATGTTTGAAAATTAGCCTCGCGCTTTACTCTCTTGAAATATGACGAGCGTTTTATTAACACAGAGGGAAGAGAAGAGGAAGGGTTTTATAGTGGATTAATGTGTGACGAAATACTCAAATGTTCAATCTGATCTTCTCTTTACATCCTTGAACTTACAACAAAAATAGAAAATTGACTATATTTATATTTTTACACGCTTCTGTACATCCCTGTCTCTCTTAGCACCCTTTATATTGGACGAACATTTTATTAACATAGATGGAAAAGAAGGATTTATGGATTAATGTGTGACAAAATACAAAAAAATGTTGAATCTGATCTTATATTTAAATTCTTATAACAAAAACTAGAAAATGAACATTATATATTTTTGCATGTTCCGGGCTCTTTTTAATTTTATAGGTGGGTAGAATGATGTGATGTCATATGAAACACAGCAATTCATAGAAAAATTTGAGTTAAATTTCACATTCAATTCAGATATTTAAAATTTTTTAATTCAATGAAACAATTTGAATTCACAATGTTAATGTTTTGGCAGTTTTGTTCTGTCTTTGTCTTATTTCAAGAAAAAGTATCTCCAAGCAAGTAAAGATTGCATTTAAAAAGTCAGCTACTCTAAAAATAAATAAATAAATAAAGAAATAAAGAAAGAAAAATAAAACTGAAACACATGAGATAATCTAAAGTCCTACAAACAAATTCCTAAGCATTTAAGAACAATTTGTACAATATATTTTTAATCCAAGGCAGAGTATAAAACTTTTTGGAGATTTAAAATTTCTGAATTCAATGAAATAATTTGAATTCACAATGTTAATGTTTTGGCAATTTCATTCTGTTTTTGTCTTATTCCAAGCAAAAGTATCTCCAAGCAATGTGGAGTAAATATTGCATTTAAAAAGTCAACTACACCTAGAAAAATAAAATAAAACTGAAACACATGAGATAATCTACATTCTTATAAACTAATTTCTAAACATATAAGAACAATTCAATTTTGAATTTTATTTTGAATCCAAGGCATTTTTCTGATACATTTTTGCTGTGAACACGAGTATAAAACTTTCTGGAGATTTAAAATTTCTGAATTCAGTGAAATAATTTGAATTCATAATGTTAATGTTTTGGAAATTTCATTCTGTTTTTGTCTTATTCAAAGCAAAAGTATCTCCAAACAAAGTGGAGTAAAGATTGCGTCAACTACTCCCAAAAAAATAAATAAAAATAAAACTGAAACACATGCGATAATCTACAGTCCTATAAACAAAGTTATATTTTGAATCCAGTCCATTTTTTAAATCATTTTCTGATACGTTTTTGCTGCGAACACATTTTTGCTTTGTTAAAAACACCAGAGTATAAAAGTTTTCACTTTGTAAGTCTGAGGTTCTTGGCCTTGTCTTTTACCTGGTGAAGTCGGGCGATCAAGAGACATAAAGGTTGCGAAGGGGGAGTGAGAGAGTACAAGAGGGAACACCACCTCGGAACAAAACTCAAAACGATGCCCGGTAATTGGCTCCCAGCAGGTCAAAACGTACAAATGTGGAATAGTTACAGAACAAAAGTAAAAGTAAAAGCTAAAGTACACCGGACAGCTTCTTAACACTACAGTATATGAATAATATTTAGTTCAAAACGCGTTGTGTAACTTTCTTTGCGTGTTTTTATCCTACCGTTAAACTTATTTATCTCCATAGCGACAAGCAGGTGACGCCACTAAACTACGTTACGGCTCAGATCTATGGAGAGGTGACCCTACGCACAGTGAGAACACAAGTTATTCAACGTATTTTAGCAATAAATACAAATCGTAATCGGCAAAACGTCAAAAAAGTCTAACGCTGAGGATTTTAACGATATCCAAATCTCTCTGTATGATATTTTCACGATATCGATCTCACCGTACGATATTTATTTCGATATTTTGTGGAGTCTGACAAAATTGTGAATATACTACTTTTTCTTGACAAGATTTAACCCAAAGAACTAAGACTTAAAAGTGCTTAGAACTGTTATTTCTTCATGTAGTCTGCACTGAAATGGAGCAAAGGATCATGGTCTATGTAGTTCCCCCTGTTTCAATGAATTTAAGCAGAGAAACTTGTAATTCGATATATTGATGGCCCGTGATTTTATTAAGAGACTTTTGACGATACGATATCACGATATTTCGGTTATTGTTACATCCTACTAATGCCATATAGTGGAATATTAAAAGAAAAGCAATGTTATCACCATGGAGACAAGGAAGTGGAATAGAATAAGCAGATAGACAGACGTTTTTCAAGATTTTCAACACATTTACCCAACAAAATTACCTGTTTAGTCTCTCCCAGATGTGTTCTATATACAGTATTTTACACATAAACTATTATTATCTCTCCCGCTTTGTTAATCCGGTTGATTTAATTGTAATTATCGGTGTGATCTTTGGGCCCCTCCGTGTGCGAGCGTGAACTCTGAAATCTGAAAATACCATCTCATCACAGGAACAGTCTCTCCTCCAGGCCCCGAACACGCTTTCATCTCACACACCCATATCAGGAGAAAATATTTGTCCTCACCTCAAACCTACTCCTGGTGTTGCTTCGTTGTGGTAGGAATTTAAAAGCGCACTGTGTCCTCTTGTTTCCGTGGTGATGTTACTGCTATGCCCGGAATGTTCCGCAGTATGGCATTAAACATTTACTGAATTACGTCCTCTCCGCAGATGTGACCTAACTTTGTTGTTATTTTGTCTGACGTCGACAGCGGCTTGTTTTTGTGTATTAGGGCTGTGCGTTGACTCGAGTCTGACGATACGATACATATCACGATACTAATGTCACGATTTAATATCCTGATATATCCCGATACTAAAACAACGCATGATATTTTACAATTTATCAGTAATTACTTCTACTAATGCGGTCAACTACACCGTCACGAGAATTTAATTGTAGGAACTATCACGCATTTGACCAGATCTTTGGCGTTTTTTGGCCTAACAACACGAAAATTTGCACTGCACACACCCGTCCCATTACGATGACACCCTCCAAATTTGAGATCAGCCGATTGAGCGGTTCGAGAGTTATGCGTGGAACAGTCAAACCAAGAGGAGGACGCACGCACAGACGTTCCTCGCATTAACAGATAGATAATGTTTCACAAAATTGGAAAAAATAGTGCGGAACAAGTAACAGAACAAAATTGTAACGAAATATAATTAAATTTGGTTGCGTTTTGAATCGATTCGAGAATTGTACAATGAAGTATCACCAAATCGATTTTTTCTTACACTCCTGCTGGATTAATGTCATACCGTGTAACATTCTACACAAAGCAACATAACATCTCCATGGAGACAAGCAGCTGGCTGATGAACCCTCTAAACAGAAATGTTACATAATGCACCTTTAATAATATATGGAAAGTTAAAAGGAATTAGGAATTTTTGTCTTCACGTGGAACATTTAATTTCAATTCCACAAAATCTAAAATCTTGTCTTCAAATTTGAATTACAGTATTTTGTATTGTATTTTGTACAATATTTTATTAGATTTGTACTGTTTTTTTCTTTACTACATTGGGTTAATGTGAGGAAAGGAGTTATTTTTCTGTATTTTAGGCTGCACTGAACCTTTTCATATTAAGTTTAACCAATAAATAAAGTCTAATTCTCTCCAATTTTCAGCTATGTGCAGTTTTACCTATATACAAATGACAAACTTCTCCAAATTCTTTTCAGATATATGTACTTCCGCTTTCAGTTCTGTGTGATTTATTTAGATTTAGATAATTTATATTTACCAAAAAGCTTTGAGCGATATTGAGCCTGTACAGTTTCAGTTGTAAATTGCCTTGGCTCGATAAAAATGTTATGACAAACCACTGTGACAAAATGGAGTGACTATGTAAAGGAATCAACTCTACCTCCTCCACCTGTCCTCCTTTTTTCTCTCCGTCTCTTTCTCTCCATCTAATCTCGTAGTCCTGTTAACTCCACCTGACACAGTGTGCTCCTGCCGTCCTCAAACCACGTCTCCCTAATTCACACACTTTAGTTCAGTCCAGTTTAGCTAGAACACACACACACAGACGGAGACACACACACCAACGTGCATTTTTGTACACACCTTTTTATAATCTGCCTGAGAATGTGACAGGAGGATTTTCGCTCTCGTCATTTTAATCCAGGCCTGTGTAATGTTGTGCAAATGTATTCATATTTATTGCAATACTGAAAGTGTACTGCAATAATTTGATACTTTCTTAATCTTGTGTGTTTTCGTTCTCTGTCCAGGAAGCTTCCATATATGGTCAATAATGTTCAGGAAGTAGTTTACTGTAGTAGCATTTTATATTTTTTATTATGTTGTTGTCTGTAATTAATTTCGGTTTTGTTGTTTTTAGTATTTTTTGTTGATATATGGATTATAATCTATACAATACAGTAACAGAAATTTTAATTCATAAATATTTTAGACAATTTTTGAATTTTGGAGAAAAAAATCTTACTACAAAATGCATTAAGGCTCTGTTCACACACAACATCAGAATTGGGACTTAAACCAGGACTAAACCAGGACTAAATTCGAACTAAACCAAGACTGAACCAGGACTAGAACAGGTCTAGAATAGGACCTAAACCAGGACTGAATCAAGACTAGAACAGGGCTTAAACCTGGACTAAACCAGGACTAAATCCGAACTAGACCAGGACTAAACCAGGACTAAACCAGGACTAAACCAGGACTAAACTAAACAAGGACTAAACCAGGATTAAACCAGGACTAAATCAGGACTAGAACAGGGCCAAACCAGGACTGAAACATAGTTAAATAAGAACTAAAACCAGGACTAAACCAGGAGTGAATAAGAACTGAAACAGTACAGGACCTAAACCTGGACTAAACCAAGTCTAAACCAGGATTAAACCAGGACTAAGACAGGACTAAATCAGAACCAGACCAGGACTAAACCAGGACTAAACCAGGATTAAACCAGGACTAAACCAGGACTAAACCAGGACTGGACCAGGACTAGAACAGGACCAAAGCAGGACTGAAACATAGCTAAATAACTAGACCAGGACTAAACCAGGACTAAACCAGGACTAAACCAGGACTAAGCCAGGACTAAACCAGCATTGCACCAGGTCTAAACAGGACTGAACCAGGACTAGAACAGGACCAAAGCAGGCCAAGTGTAAACCCGGCCTTTATGTCTTCTTTTGTAACCATCACTGTTTATTTTTACTAAAATATAAAGTAAAATCAACTAGTACAGCCATTTTAAATTACACAGTGTCACAAATAATACTCATATAATTACCACAACAATCACTTTTGTATTTTATTTTCTTAGCACACACACACACACACACACACACTCCTCTTCCTCGTCTCATCTCATTCACTTTGTGCGCACAGCCAAGTCCACACAAGTCCACACTGTTAAAGCTTAATTATCTGATACACCCTAGTAATTAATTTGAATTATTTCCTACATCATTTAACACGTCACCACACACACACACACACTCACACGTACGCACACACACATATGCACGTACACACGCATTTAAAACTACACAACTCAGTCTTGTGTGAACGCTACACACACACATTCAATAAGTAATGAACTAAACACAGTGGTGTGTCGTTAAAATATTTAGAATCTGTTTATTTTGCGATGAAAAAAAAAATAAAAAATTAAATAAATGTGTGTAGTGTGTGTTTTGATACGGCCGGCTCTAACTGCTCGTACTGTAAGGGCATTATAGTACCCGCTGTTTTTGTATTTTGTATTTGTATTTTTTTTTTCAATTTTTTCCCTCGCGTTGTTTCAATAAAGCTGGGAGGGCTCGCGGATGGAAGCGCAAGGGCCCCTTTTTGAAGTGGTAATTATTTGTATCTCTCTACCCCGACCCTCTTTCTCTCTCCATCCCTCTTCCTCGCCCCCTCCCTCCCTCCCTCCTCCGTCGTGTGTGTGTGTGTTTGTGCGGTGTGAACGCTTATGGCTACTTTATACTTGTGTGTTTTTGCGTGTTCGAGTGCGATCCTGATACATTTTTAATAAAGATGTGAGAATAGAACTGAGATGAAAATGTAGGGGAGGTATTCAGGCAGGTCAGAAAATGCGACTAGTACTATTTGGATAGTTTTAAAGTTGTTTTTAATGAATGGAAATTAAGCTTTTGGCAGGTCCAGATATCTAAATTACACTACTTAATGCATACTTACATTTTTATATATATTTTTTATAGTCAAAGAAGTACAACTAGGCAAGAGAGTCCATAAACGCTGGTGTGTACTGCAGTATCTTTCTTCTTTTACTAAAACATACAAATTCAATTAAAAGTATTCTTAACTAATAGACGTTTTTGTAATAGGAAACGATTATTTTGAATAGGATTTTTTGGTCTATATAAATTCCAAAAAATTACTGTCAATGAACGACATTTTTGGTAATTTTTCCCTAGCAAAAGTTCACATTTCTACAAAAAAAATAAAATAAATAAAAATAAAAAATTTAACTTTTGTTCCAGTCGTATTTGCTAAGGATGTGTATTATTGTCTTTTTTAATTCATCTGAAAGAAATGACAAGATGTATATTTACTGTCAATGAACAGTATTTTTTGTAATTTTTACATAGCAAAAGTTCACATTTCTACAAAAAAATAAATAAATAAAAATAAAAAATGTAACTTTTTTTCTCGTCGTATTTGCTAAGGATGCGTATTATTGTCTTTTTTAATTCCTCTGAAAGAAATGACAAGATGTATAATTTTTACCTGTCCCAAACCTAGAAAAACATAAAAAACTGCATTGTTAGCCCAACATTTGAATGATTTACTATGGCAACCGCTGTCCAAATATAATATAACTCTTTTATTACAGATTTTATGACAGATTTATGGTATGAAAAAGTTACCAGATGTTTTTAGTATTTTTGCCATCTCCAAACAGTCTGCTTGTAGTTTTGTGCGACTTGTGCCTTACTTCTTTCCCCCGTGCCTGTGCTCTGGTCTGGTCTTGCTCGTCCCTGTTTAAATCCTACATCCTGGACATAAACCAGACCTGCTCTGACCCAGCCAAGACACGCCAAGACACGCCAAGACACGCCAACACTCGCCAACACTCGCCAACACTCGCCAAGACACGCAGGCCCCAGGGACACGACACACAGACCACAGACCAGGAACAGCTAGGCATTATCTCATCTAAGGTGTGAAAATGTACTGCTACTAGCACTACTACTACTACTACTACTGATGTTACTATAGTACTGAAATTCAAGAGTTAACAATACTACTACTACAGCTACAACTACTATCATTACAGCTATTATATTACTGTATGTTTGAAGAATGACTATATCATAACTACAACTTATACTGTATTAACTATAGCTACTACTACTACTACTACTACTACTTCTACTGCAATTCAGGGGTTAATAATAATACTACCACTACTATAGCTACTACACCTACTATATTACTGTATGTCTGAAGAATGACTACATCAGAACAGATACTGCATTAACTATTATTACTCCTACTAATATTACTACTGCAGTTCAAGGGTTAACAGTAATGAAGAATAACTACATAATTGCAACTTATACTGCATGTACTACCACTACTATAGCTGCTGCTGCCACTACTATTACTACTACAGCTAGTACTAATACAACTACTATATTTTTGTATGTCTGAAGAATGACTACATCATACAGTAACTACATCTTATACTGCATTAAGTATTATTATTACTATTACTAATGTTACTTTACTACTGCAATTCAAGGGTTAACACTAATGAAGAATAACTACATAACTACAACTTATACTGCATGTACTACCACTACCATAGCTGCTGCTGCTACTACTACTACTACTACTACTACTACTACTACTACTAATATCCTAACGTTACCATAGGACTGCAATTCAAGGGTTAACAATAATACTACCACTACAGCTACTACTACTACAACTTCTGCTAAAACATTCTGTATGTTTGTAGAATAACTACATAACTACAATGTATACTGCACTGAATATCATTTCTACTACTACTTATGTTACTATACTACTGCAACTGAAGGGTTAACAGTAATGAAGAATAACTACATAACTACAACTTAGATTGCATTTACTACCACTACTATAGCTGCTGTTGCTACTACTACTACTACTACTGTTACTTTACTACTGCAATTCAAGGGGTAATACAGAAGAATAACTACATAACGACGCGTTTTACTGTATCTGCTGTCACTACTATAGCTACTACTACTACTACTACTGAACCTACTATACTACTGTAATTCTATGTTTGAAGAATAACAACACCATAACTCCAACTTGTACTGCATTAACTACCACCACCACCACCACCTACTACTACTACTACTACTACTACTACTACTACTACTACTACTACTACTACTACAACTACAACTACAATAGGCTTACTACTAAATCTATATAATCCCAGGTTTAACAATAATGGAGGATACAGCTTCTACTATTACTATTACTACTACTTCTGTTACTACTACAACTACTACTACTGCTACTATTGCTATTCTAGGCAACTGTAGGTTAGTGTTTAACCCTTAAAAGCATAAATCAAATTGTACTCTCAAATCTTATATGTGACAAATACAAATACAAACACAAACACAACTACTACTACTACTACTGCGACTACCAATAATACTACAATTGCTCATTCTGTAGAGTTTAACCATTAATGGAGCATAAAGAGCCATGGCAGCATCTTGTGTCTGTTCTTCAAACCCCCTTTTTTACACTTTTCGCTTCATCGCCTCCCTCCCTCCCTCCATCCATCCATCCCTCTCTCTCATCCCTCTCTCTCTCCTTCCCTCCACCGTCGCGTTAATCACTTCGCATGCACTCATTTAAATATTAAAATTTTCTTTAATCATCAAAGCCAGTGAGCATCATGCATATTCATAGCATCTTACCCCCCCCCCACGTCTGCCCCAACAACCCCCCTCCCTCCATCCCTCCCTCCATCCCTCCTCTCCCTCTCTCTCTCCAGGTTCATTACATTTCCGCCATTAGCCACTAGCCTAATCACACAGTTTGTACACACGCGCACGCCAACTCTCTTACTTTTACGCGCGGCAAGCCAGTGGCGCTAACCAGAGCTAATCCGCTAACTAGGCTAAAAACACGCAGGCATCCCTCCAGAAAAGTGCACAGGAGTTGTCATATACGCCCGAACTGCGAGATGGCGAGAGGAGAGCAGTATTTGTCAAGAGGCTCGCTGAAACCCTCATTTACATAATGACTTTGTAGTTTGGCATTAATAAAATTTGCATATGAAGCTGTGTTAATTACTCCTGATCAGGGTTTTTTGCATTCATGCATGGTAATTTTGGGCGACTTGTGAAAATTGATGTCCTAGCGTAGCGTCGGGATGAGATTGGAGGGAGGAGGAGGAGATGGATGCTACAGCAGATTGGGGTGGCCGGTTTTCCAGACAGCGTGTTTTCATTTCTATGACTGTGAATAACTTGGATGGAAAAAATAAATAAGTTAATAAAAAAATCAGAAGAAATATGTAGTTTTTAAATGATATTTTACAATATTTTTTTCTTGTACCCGCTGTCCGTAATAATTTATGTTAGAATTAATTTGCAAGTCTCTTTGTCTTAAATCTTAAATCTTAACACGCAAAAACACGAGTTGAAATAACCTTCCTGGCTCTATGGAGATGGCATTTCTTTGCGTAAAATGTTCCACAGTACGGCATTCATTTAGCTTATCTTTATCGAAAGAGTTACGGGTCAGATCTGTGGAGAGGCGAGCCCCCTTCACAATAAGAATGCAGGTTTTCAGCGTGTGTTTTTGAGCAATTAAAAACACTGCAAGACACAGAATTTTTAACACCATACTGCGGAATATTAAAGGAAAAGCAAGAACATCACCATGGAGACAAGGAAATAGCAGACACTCTACCACAAAAGTTACATAATGGACCTTTAATAGCATTTGAACATCCCACCTTAGCCCCAAAAGAGTGTAAAAAAAGAGTAAATAGGACTATAATGTCTGTCTGTTTGTCTAACTTAAAGAAATATGATGTCCACATTATTGAGGTTGAATATTTAGACCATCCAAAATAGTTCTCCACGCATTTATTTTGATCTATACTTTTTTGAAATCTGCTTTTATTGTGCAGAGAGGAGAGGTTTTTTCCGTTATCCCTCCTCATGTTGTCGTACACTGACACACACACACACATATACACACACACACGCACGCACAGAGGAGGCACACTGGGCCGACAGCCATTTTTGTGAACGTATTGTTTACTCTCAGTTCTTGGTTTCAAACGTGCCACACTTTTGTTTTGATTTCAGGCTCTTGGATGTTGCCAGGTTTGATGCAAATGGATCATATTTACAGCAATTAAAGATGATTATTCTACAATATTGGGGATTTCTAGTGATACAGTGACATAAGGAATACATTTATTTTTTTTTTTTTTTACAATATTCCAGTCCAATATACACAAAATAATATAGATTTAATTATCTCGAAGCTACAATAACTGATAACGCTTTATAATGACAACTTAATTAGCCTGAGCATGAACAAAGACTTAATTCATAATGAGGAAACAGTTTATTAACAATAATTCAGGTTTAGTTACTACCTAATTAATACCCTAATTCCATAATTAAGTTACTACGACTGAATTATTTTAGTTGCATTGTGGAACTTTTCTGGTGGAGGCTCTGTCACCTGCTCGTCTCCATGGAGATGTTACTGCTTTGCCCGGATTGTTCCATGATATGACATTAAACACATCAATTTACGGGTGTTTTTCTATTGTTCAAAAATACAACAATTCTCTCTGTGAATAGGGTCGCCTCTCCACAGATCTGACCTATAGTAGTCTCTTGAGACAGATAGCTTTAGTCTCTACTGTGGAACATTCTCAGCAAAGCAATAACAGCTCCGTGAAGATAAGCAGCAGAAAAGTTACACAGTGCACCTTTAATAAAATGCTTGTTCATTATGAATAAAACAAAACAAAACAAAAAAATAAGATTGGAACAGAATACTTTTTTGTATTTGCTCAGTCACCCATGTTCGCCTCTTTAGAACGTGTCCTTTATGCAGTATTCAAACATTGCATATACTGTAGCTTTTCTGAAGTGCTTTCAAATACTTGTGATTTTTTTGCTGCTTTGGCGAAACGTCTTTTCTCTAAAACTTTTGTCCAGTTGACAGAATTAGATTTCCTTTTGCTTTGGAAACCTACCTGGACGACTGAGGGATTAGACTGACATAAACCAGGACTTTTGCAGTATTTATACACAATTCTTGACACCTTGGTTTTCTTTGGGTTTCTATTACGCTACTACTTCTTCTTCTACTACTACTACTACTACTACTACTACTACTACTACTACTACTACTACTACTATTATTCAAGACTACTGTAAAGTCAGAGTTTAACCCATGAAAGAACAAAGCAAATTGTACTATCAAACTATACTGTAATTGTACTGAAACTACTACTAATATGGCTACTACTACTGCTACTACTACTATTAATTCTAATAATACAAAGTTTGTTCAGTTGACAGAATTAGATTTTCTTTTATTATAGAATCTACCTGGACCTACCTGGACGATTGAGACAGACATAAAGCAGGATTTTTGCAGTATTTATACATACAATTCTTGACACCTCGGTTTTATTTGGTTTTCTATTGCACTACTACTACTTCTACTACTACTACTACTACTACTACTACTTCTACTACTACTACTACTACTACTACTACTACTACTACTACTACTACTACTACTACTACTACTACTATTATTCAAAACTACTGTAAAGTCAGAGTTTATCCCATAAAAGAAGAAAGCAAATTGTACTAACACATTGCACTGTAATTGTATTAAACTACTACTAATATGACTACTACTACTACTACTACTACTACTACTATTACTACGTCTACTACTACTACTATTACTACTATTCAAGGCTACTTTAAAGTCAGAGTTTAACTTATAAAAGAACACAGCAAATTGTAATGTAATTGTACTAAATTACTACGGCTACTACTATTACTACTACTAAAAATAATATAAAGTTTGCCCAGTTGACAGAATTAGACTTTCTTTTTCTATGGAACCTACCTGGAAGACTGTGGATTAGACAGACATAAGCCAGGACTTTTGCAGTATTTACACATACAATTCTTGACACCTCGGTTTTATTTGGTTTTCTGTTGCACTCGCGGTAGGTCTGCGGCTCCACTGTTTTTTCTTCGTTTTCAAGTTGCTACTGCTGGAACCTCGTCCTCTTTGCTGTTTTGCTTTTAATAGCTGTGGAAAATAAGTCTTTTCTTTGATGAAAATGGCGTCTAAGTGAGTGAAGGTTGATTTTAGAAGCTTTCCGTTTATTTAATATTTCTCCCTCAAGGCCAGGCTCATTTGAATTCCCCATAGGGACGATCAGGTTTAACTAACTCCACTTTTCTTCACAACCTCTTAGGATTTCTAATGTTTATTCAAAGTATTTTTTAGAGTATGTACAGTATATTTGGCCTTTTGGTGCAGGCTTTTATGTGTCATGGTTAAATGAAATATAGAGTGAAATGGAGAGGTTAATATGTGTTTTTCTTGGTGGTCGCTGGTTCAGGCCAAAAGCAGTGACAGAATTCAAGCCAGGAGCTATTAGCAACATGTAGAGACTGGGGAACTGGCCAACGCTAAACTCACTGTAAAAAAGGACTCAAGTAAAAATCTTTATTTGAGTCCATTAAGAATTACTTTCTTGTTATAAATCCGGATTAAAGTATTTTTTATTATTATTATAGGCTATGTGGAGTTACTTGTGTTCAACTGGCTAAAGTAAAGACACTTTCAGTTCGCTGTAAAACATTAAGTAAATGGACTTGAAATTAAAATAAAAATCTGAATTTGAGTCCACTTAGATTTCCTTGCTTGGCCAATGCAAAGATGCTTCTAGTTTACTGTTAAAAATGAAGCTGAATTAGAATATAAATTGTAGTTTGGGTCAATTTAGATTTACTTTTTGGTTATAAATCCAAATGAATTGATTTGTTTTAAAGTATTTTTCTTTATTTGTTTTCTTATTATAGGTTGTAGAATTACTTCAAGTGGCTGTAAAATTAGTTAAATGGACTTAAAAATCTTAATTTGAGTCAACTCATTAGACTTACTTCTTATTAGTTTCCTTGACTTGCTTTAAAGTATGTGTATTCTCGAGGGCTATAGAATTACTTTTCACTCCATAGTACAAAATTTGAATGGACTTTTTGAAGATGTTTTTAATGTACAGTCATCAAAAACTAAGCAAAAATGATTTCACAAGTGAGTTAAAACAGTTACATAAATGACAGCTCATTTGAAATGATATGAAAACAATATACTGAAAATATACTGGCAGTTTTGTCTATACCACTCAAATACTCATAAGAAAACTTTAAAATCTTAAGTATATTCAACTACATATGACTTGTTTAAGATGTGAGTTTTTGGGGTTTTTTGCAGTGCAGGTGGCCACAGAAACCGTCTTAAAGTGCTTATTCGTAAAATCCCACTCGTGTTGTTTACATACTGCAGTGGTGTGTAACAAAATATACTCTAATGACATTTTTTACTGTCTGTATTACTCAAATTGTAAAAATCTTAAGTAAATTTAAGTACATTTACAGATACTTGTTGTATTTGGTCAAATAAATCGATTTTGGCAGTCTGTACTCAAATCAAGATAAAACCTGCAAATCTGAAGTGATTTTAACTAGATATGATATGCTGTATCTGATAAAATTAATGTATTCACATTATAAATTCAAGTAATTTAATAGTATTAGATAAGACGGTGTAATCCCTAATTTCAGATGTAGTTTTTTGCAGTGCAAGTGGCCGCAGTGACGGTCTTAAAGTGCTTATTCATATAAATCCACTTGTGTTGTTTACATACTGCAGTAGTGTATAATGCAATATATTTTACTGACAGTTTTGGCAGTCTGTACTAGTCAGATCATAATAAAACTTTAAAATCTGAAGTACGATTTAACCAGATATTCCTTGTTGTATGTGGTTTAACAGTTTTAGATGAGTCTTAAAGTGCTTATTCATAAAACTCTGCTTGTGTTTTTACATACTGCAGTGGTGTATAATAAAATATATTTTACTGAGAGTTTTGGAAGTTTGTACTACTCAAATCGTAATAAAACTTAAAAATCTTAAGTAAATTTAACTTGATATTACCTGTTGTTTGTCGTCAAATTGTAACAGATTCAGATGAGTTCTCAAGTGCTTATTTATAAAACTCTTCTTATGTTGTTTACATACTGCAGTGGTGTATAATAAAATATATTCTACTGACAGTTTTGGCAGTCGGTACTACTCAAATCGTAATAAAATGTAAATAGCTTAAGTAAATTTAACTATTACTTGTTGTATGTGGTCAAATTCTAACAGATTCAGATGACTTTTAAAGTGCTTATTCGTAAAAATCCACGTGTATTGTTTACATACTGCAGTAGTGTATAATTAAATATATTCTTCTGACAGTTTTGGCAGTCTGTACTACTCAAATTGTAATAAAACTTAAAAATCTTAAGTACAATTTAACTAGATATTATTTGTTGTATGTGGTTTACAGTTTCAGATGAGCATTAAAGTGCTTATTTGTAAAATTCCACTTGTGTTGTTTACATACTGCAGTAGTGTATAATAAAATATATTCTTCTGACAGTTTTGGCAGTTTGTACTACTCCAATTGTAATAAAACTTAAAAATCTTAAGTAAATTTAATTAACTAGATATTACTTGTTCTATGTGGTCAAATTCTAACAGTTTCAGATGGGTCTTAAAGTGCTTATTCATAAAATTCCACTTGCGTTGTTTACATACTGCAGTGGTGTATAATAAATATATTCTATTGACAGATTTGGCAGTCTGTACTACTCAAATCATAATAAAACTTTTACATTTTTTGTACAATTTAACTAGATATTATTTGTTGTATGAGCTTTACAGACTCAGATGAGTTTTAAAGTGTTTATTTGTAAAAATCCACTTGTGTTTTTTACATACTGCAGTGCTGTATAATAAACTATATTCTACTGACAGTTTTGGCAGTCTGTACTACTCAGATCATAATGAAACTTAAAAATCTTAAGTAAATTTAACTAGATATTTGTTGTGTGTGGTTTAACAGTTTCAGATGAGTCTTAAAGTGCTTATTTGTAAAAATCCGCTTGTGTTATTTACATACTGCACTGTTGTTAAATAATATATATTTTACTGACAGTTTTGGCAGTCTGTACTACTCAAATCATAATACAACTTTAAAATCTTAAGTACATTTAACTAGATATTACTTCTTGTATATGGTCAAATTCTAACAGATTCAGATGAGTCTTAAAGTGCTTATTTGTAAAAAAAATCCGCTTGTGTTATTTACATACTGCAGTAGTATATATTAAAATATATTCTATTGACAGTTTTGGAGGTCTCTATTACTCAAATTGCAATAAAACTTAAAAATCTTAAGTACAATTTAACTACATATTACTTGTTGTTTGTAGTCAAATTCTAACATATTCAGATGGGTCTTAAAGTGCTTATTTATAAAATTCCACTTGTGTTGTTTACATACTGCAGTGGTGTATAAAAATATTTGCTACTGAGAGTTTTAGCATTCTGTATTACTCAAATCATAATAAAACTTAAAAATCTTAAGTAAATTATTTCTTGTATGTGGTTTAACAGTTTCAGATGAGTCTTAAAGTGCTTATTCATAAAATTCCACATGCGTTGTTTGCATACTGCAGTAAGGTATAATAAAATATATTCAGTTTTGGCAGTCTGTGCTACCTGTGATTCTTATACAACTTAAAAATCTTAAGTAAAATTGTAGTAATTGCATCAAATGAAACGGTGTAATCCCTAATTTCAGATGTAGCTTTTTGCAGTGCAGGTGGCCACAGAAACAGTCTTAAAGTGCTTATTCGTAAAATTCCACTTGTGTTGTTTACATACTGCTGTGGTGTATAAGCCTCCGTCTGCTTCATATTCGATCAGTCAAAACGCCTTTGGTCCAGAGCTTCTGTGTGTGTTATTTTTACCTCTCCGATGCAACACGATCCACGCGCTGCTCCTTTTCTCCTCCTCAGACCAATTTAGCTAACACAAATACTCGCCGGGCTCGCTTCGAAATAATCCTGACATGAAAATTAAACAGATTCAGGCGGGTTTTTCATATATTTTTTGATGACCATCGCATTTTTAATCAACGGTATTTTCACGTCATTCAAGATATTAGATCATTTGTGATGCTTAGTTTCCCATCGTTTGTCTTTTCTATCCATAGGTTTCAGAATAATGAGAAATGAAGACCGTTGCCATAGTAATTAACATATTTAGGTTGCTAGAATCGGATTGAAATAATTCTGACATGAAAATTAAACACATTCATTTTTCTGATCGTTATATTTTTTTATCAATTTTGAGTTGTAATGTTTTGCTTCCTATAGTCTTTTCTTTCTATCCGTAGATTTCAGAATGGTTAGAAATTAAAACTGTTACCATAGTATTGCAAATATCAGATAATAAATTGTCAAAAACGGCCAACCTCAAGCCAAAATTGATAGCAGGGACACAATAAAATCTATTGTTTTTGCTCAGTTTTCCATTTTAGCCTTTTTACAAGCTGCTCGAATATCTTTATGTCCATTATATTTTATGTATATTTAGTTTTAATATGGTTTTGTGTTTTGCAGTGTTGGTTTTGGAACGTAGATTGTATAAAGTAGTGGACTAAAGGACTAAAGGACCCATACCGTTCGGCTCCAGTCAAATGAAGCTCAACGAGGCCGGTACGAATTTGGAGCCAGGTCCGTATTATGAATCGGAATTGATTTATGGAGAAAAAAAGCGCAAAATAAAAACACCAGGATCATGTAGAGTGGGTTAATGCGAACATTTTAAGACCAAAATGATGAGACTCATAGAGAGATGGTTGATGATTTTTCAAGTGTAAAGTCAATTCGAGCCAGAGCCGATGGAGCCAGAATGCGCCATGCTCGCTTCCTATTTGGTCGAGTGGGTCAGCTATGTCCATTTTTATCTACAGTTTATGGTTTATAAGGAAGAATAAGCATTTCAGCAAAGAACAAATCGTAGAAATTGACAGATTTTTTGTACGAATCTGGAGCTCTAATACTATTCTTTTTCCTACATGTTTACATCTTTAAATTATTAATCACCCAAACACGTTCTTTCGTATGTCTCGTTATTAATTATTATCTTTTTTTCAGTACCATCCTCACCCGTAGTGTCAGTGTCTATGGAGGTAACCTAACCTCTTATTGAAATCCAGTCTCCTGAGCCAGTAATCCACGTGGATGGGAGAGCCTTTTTATTTAGCGTGGCCGCCTTTGTGCCTTTGGGCGATCAGATGAGGTGATAGTGACGCTTGGTGTAGTTTGTTTTCAATTGTGTGAGTGAGTAAGGAGCAAAGGGAGAAAAGAGAGAGTGAATACAGGCTAAAGGACGCGATCGGGGGAACCTTTGTGGACCTGACAATGGACACATGCAAAGCTATATCCACTGATGATATTTCAGGACATGGACCCTCCCAGGCAAGGCTGCACCTGGATTAATGCTATTGTAAGGGACCGTATGTAGGTTGAACTGTGTGTCTTGCCCAAGGACACAACAGCATTTACACTATTTACACTCAACTTATTTTATTTATCAACTTAACCATTGTCGACCCTCGAAATGTTGAGTTAAATCCATGTATTATCACCTTTTTCATTTTAAGACAGTCAAAAATATGTTTATACAGTATTTAAATGGAAAATTGTGACGTCATATATTTTAAAAAAAAGTGTCATTTTTTTGGGAGTGTCTTGCCCAAAGGACACAACAAAATTTGCAAACTGCTATTTTTAATACTCTCAGGTTAATCACTGTTAAATCCATGTATTATGTCACCTTTTTTCATATCACATTTTTATTTATTATTATATTTTATTTATTTTTATGTCGCTTTTTTTTTTCATTTTTGTTTTGTTGTTGTTGATGCAATATATAAAGAGCAACATTTTAGTTTAAGATAATGTCAAAATACAGTATGTTTATAAAGTATTTCAATAGAAAATGTGATCATGTATTTAAAAATGATACCTGTTATTGTATTTTTTGAGTCAATGTGTGTTGCCAAAGGACACAACAAAATTTTCACTAGCTGGGATTTGAAATAAATTTGAAAGAATTGTTGAAATCAAGCTTACTTAAAGGTGCACTATGTAACTTTTAGGTTTTATTTTTTTTCTGCTTGTTTCTATGGAAATGTCATTGCTCGGACATTAAACAGCTCTATCTTACATGTATTCAATTACAGGTGGTTTTATAGCTCAAAAATACTTCGAAAACAGGCATTCTGTGAGCTGGGTCGCCTCTCCACAGATCAGACCTGTAACTAGGGATGTGCATAAATATTGAAATATCGATGTATCATATAATTTAATGTGATGTAATGAGTATTGATATCAGGGAGTGCTGTATCGATATATCACCAAGAGTATTTTTTGGTATATTTTACTAAATCATTTTGTTACAGCGCTACAGTTTTGTTGCTTGTTTAGTGGAAGGAAACTCGTTTATACAACAATTTGGACATTTTCACTGTTTGGACAATTGAATTGTGTGTGTTTCAAATTAACTTTACACAAGAAGTGGTTTAACAAAGACTTTTAGTATCACAGCCATGATTTAGTCATTATTTTTAATTGAGCCGTATTGAATCAATTTGACATATATCCTTTTGAACCGAAAGTGCACTGTATCAAGGTATGTATCGTATCTTGGCCTACGTATCGTATCTTGGCCTACGTATCGTATCGTGGCCTACGTATCGTATCGTGGCCTACGTATCGTATCGTGGCCTACGTATCGTATCGTGGCCTATGTATCGTATCGTGGCCTATGTATCGTATCTTGGCCTACGTATCGTATCGTGGCCTACGTATCGTATCGTGGCCTATGTATCGTATCTTGGCCTATGTATCGTATCGTGGCCTATCGTATCGTATCTTGGCCTATGTATCGTATCTTGGCCTATGTATCGTATCCTGGCCTATGTATCGTACCTTAGCCTATGTATCGTATCATGGCCAATGTATCGAGGTATATATCGTATCGGCAGCTTCTTAATGATACCCAGCCCTGCCTGTAACTTGGTCTGGTTTGGTCTCCATGAAGATAGATTTAAGTTTAATGCCGAACTCCACTAGAAAAGTTACACAATGGACCTTTAAAGGCACTTAACTTGTTGAAATCAAAGAATATTTATTTGTGAATTTACATACTTTTTAACATTTCTTTTACAGTTTAATCTACCCAATAATTTGAGCCATCGTCCATTAAGAACAAACATTAAATCCATAACTCTTTGCTCGACGTAGTGACCAGTCACAAACCCTTTATGTCTCTATAAAAACTACAAAATTGTGGTTTGTAGAAAAGCAGGAGGAGGCTCTGTGTGTGTGAAACAGTGCAGCTTGCTAACACGTCCTCAGTATGTTAGCACCTTTATTTTCTCTTTGTTTACTTTGCAATTTCTCCCAAAGCAAGAGAGCGCTTTGTGAATTGTTTGCAGTTACATTAGCATGCACACATGTTTACACTGCAAATTGTGAAAGTGGGAATGTCGTAAGGAAACGGGAGGCTAGTGTGTGTGAAATTTCATTATGGGGACTCTATTGTTCGTACAGTATGTTTAGTTTATATAATCATCCATAGAATTTGACAGTTAAAGGGCCAGTACATGATTTTGAACTCATCTATAGTGGCTCCGATTGGATAAAATTGTCAGTTTGGCAGTTGCTTTCTTATGTTTCTCAACCAGTTTAGTCATTTATTTTAAAATGTATCCAAAATTTAATAATATAAGTCAAAGGTTGTCGGTTACGTCCTCATTTACTTTGGAGGAGGTGGTGTTTTCGGACATCTTTATTTACCTATTTACCTCTTCGTCGATCTATACTAAATTAGAGCAGTGTTTCCCAAAGACTGGCTCGTGCAAAACATTTTATTTTTTATTTTTTTGGTTGCCTGGAACGCGAATACAAAAACGCAGACAGGCCCACCTATCGTATTAGAAATGTTGACATGTTTTGTATCATTTCGAATCTTTTTGTAATGATTTGATTGACTATTTTGTTCCAATATTGCTGGTTCAGTTGAATGTTGAAAAGAAAACGAAACAGGCTAAATTTAAAGTCCAAATAGGCGACTTATGGATCCTTTTATTGCTGCTTCAGTGACTGTTTTTCATCGTTTAAAACTTGAGTAATACTAATTGTTCATAAAGTCAACAATAAAATATCCTCACTAATGTTTAATAATGGTCAAATCCACTTTTATTTTGTGATTTACGAATAATGTCTATTGACTTGGGTCGCGCAGGTTTGTGACTTTTAAAATATGATCCCCAGAAAAAAAAAAAAAAGTTTGAGTAACACTGCGTTAGAGCTTTAAATTTAAGGGTGCACCATGTCACTTTTCTCGTTTCCTTTGCTTGACTCTGACCGGCTTGTTTAAAATAACATATTTTAAACATGTTTTATCATTTTACCTCATGCATGGACTAAAGCTGCATTGCTTTTATTTTGGAGGTGTTTTTTAAGGACATTTTTTGTAAGGCGACATCACTTTTTCATTGCGTCATAAACATAAACCAGTCTGACCAGCTCATTAAAACAATGCTCTTTACTGCTTTTTTATAAAGAAATACAATTAATATTCTGCAGAATTGAGTTAATGTACACAGTATTTTCTGTTTCTCATGTGGCCTGATGGGAAAAAAAAATAAAAAATTGCCCACTCCTGGTCCACAGTATGACATTAAATTTGTCTTGTAGTTATTAAATCAAATCTATTTCCGTTGCTCAAAAATACCTTTATAAACCTGCGTTTTTACTTTAAGCAGTGTCGCCTCTCCACAGATCTGACTGGTAACTTGGCCTGGTGGCGTCATCTGCTTGTTTCCATGGAGATAGATGTTTAATTCCTTACTGCGGAACATTACAACTCGACATAAAACTAGACAAGACCACCCAGACCACGCCTCTTTCTCCGTACAAACAAACATTTCTATTGATTTTTGTAAAACATTTCTACTAATTATTTTATTTTTTACGTGTAATTTTCGTGCAAACTTATCCTGTGTGAATTCTCGACGTTTTACCATCATTTATTTCCATTTCGGCTCCTCATGTGTTTTTGTTTTAAAGGTGAGAGGTTCTAAACCCCTCTTCATAAAGACATCACCGCTCTGTGCTGAGAGCTCCGCGCAATCTTCTTCCCTCTTTTCTTTTCTTTTTTTTCCCTCTCTCTTTCTATCTCTCGTCGGCTTCTCTTTCTCTCTCTCCTCAGTGGGGGAATAAAGTTGACAGTCATCTGGCCACTGTTGTCCATAAAAATGTTTGGCACGCTGGTCACCGCCAACTCCGGCTCTGCAGCGCTGCTTTGCTCCTTCTCCTGTCTACTCTCTTTTTTATGGCCTGAAAATATCTCATCTCTCCCTCCCTTTCTCCCTCCCTCCGTCTCTCTTCTGTATCGTAACACCCTGCCATCGCGCCACACTTTTCTGAATTAACTCCTTGAATTTTTTCTCGGACCTGAACCAAGTCTCCGGGATGTTCGTGTGGAAGATTTCTCCCGCTGTGCTGCTGAGTTGATGCTGCGCTTTGTCTTGTCCAATCCTGCCAGAACAGCCTGCTCCCCCCCCTCTTTCTCTCTCTCTCCCTTTCTCTTTTTATCTTCTTTCTCTCTCTCTCTCCCTTCTCTCGAACTCTGTCTTACTTTTCCTTCTTTTTGTCTCCTTTTTTTGTCTGTCTATTCCTCGCTCTTCTTGCTTTCTCTGTCTTCTTTCTAATCCCGTCTCTCCTTCTCTCCCTCCTTTCCCTCTTTCATTCCCTCTCTCCATTTCTTATTCTCTCCCGCTCTTTTTCCAATCCTGTGTGTTTCTCATTCTCTCTTTCTCCTTCTGTCTCTTTTCTCCATCTCCTCTCTCTCCTTCTCTTTCTGTTTATTTCTTCTTTTTCTTTTCTCTCCTTTCTTTTCTCTCTCTCTCTCTGTTTGAGGATCTTACAGTCCGCGGTCGCTCCCCGTGTCGTCTATCAGCCTGACACGAGCAGCTCGCGCTACATCTCTGCATCTCTGCATACAAGATTTGATTTTGTAAAGTCGGGGACGGAGAAGAGGAGCGAGGGAGGAGGGGAGGGATGGAAGAGGGAGGAGGAGGAGGGAGGACAGGGACGAGAGGAAAGGAGGGAGTCTCTGCGAGGTTTAAGACGGCGCGAAACACAAACAATAACTGTCAACAGCGCGGCAACAAGATCCGTCTCTAAATCAGAAAAATAATCTTGATTTGAGAAGTTACAGCATTTCACTTTTTCTATAAATTTCTCTTTTTTGTATTTCCATCAGTCAGAATTATTTAAACCAGCAGTGTAGTGTATTACCGAGATTCTTAAAAGTGTCATTTCTACCTAATAAAAATAGGACTCTGTTTTATTGTTCCGCAGCCTGGCATTAAAGTTATGTATCTCCATGGAAACAAGCAGATGGTGCCACCAGTCGATGTAGCGTTTGTAATGAATCCTTGATGCGTGTGTTTAATGCCATATTGTGGAAAATTCCAAGCACAGCAATAATAATAATAATAATCTCCATGGAAACAAGCAAATGTCAAAACGGAAAACCCCCACCTGAAAAGTTACGCAGTGCATCTTTAATAACTCAACAGAAGTGAGCGCCAGGATTGAACGGCTAATCTAACATCGACAGTTAATTGTATTTTAATTAAGTACTACTTGTAAGTAAGTACTGCTTAATTACACCTGAAATGCACGGTGTCACAAAAGTTTGACCTATTTTTTAAAGCTTATCTTGAAAACTATTAAGTCTAACCTGATGAAGCTGAACAGTTTAGGTGTTGAACATCATAAATTTATTATGGGACTTTGTTTGCCAGTTGGTGAAGTTTTTCCACATTTTGCACTGAAGGCTGCACAGTGTTGTGTGAGTGTGGGCGTGCAGATTCCAAAACGCATAACGACTTCTCTCTGGGAGTGAACGGCTCAACCTGAAAACAGAACAAAAATAAAACTTTAAACATCAAATCTTGATCTGTATCTATACATTCTGTGAAAATGTTAAAATGATTAAGTTAAAAGTATATTTTGTATGCATAATAATGTCATTTATTTTGCGATATATAAATATTTGTTAAGTTCATGATCAGTGTACAGAAGCAAACACATCATTTTTGAAACTATGTCATGAACAGAGGTGGGTTCATATAAGTTTTTCTTCTTCCCACTCCTTTTTGAGAAATGTGCTTTTCTGTTGTTTACAGTGTATATGTAGTAAACATGATTATTGTTTCTCTCTTGGCACAAACTCGAAATAAAATCAAATCAATCAAAAAATTTGGGGTTATTTCAACAAGAATTGCCAGCATTTTTGGCCTGTGAAATTATGTCAAATTTTTTGGGACACTGTGAGCACTACTCTAAACTTTTCTGGTGGAGGGTCCGTCAGATGCTTTTCTCGAAGGTGTTATTGCTCAGTATCATCATGGAGACCAAACCAGACCAAGTTACGGGTCAGAACTGTGGAGAGGCGATCCACTCACAGCCAGAATTCCTGTTTTTCTAGGTGTTTTTGAGCTATAAAACCACCTGTAATTGAATAAACTTAAAGTAGAGATGTTTAAAGTCACACTGTGGAACATTCCAGACAGAGCAATGACATTTACATAGAAACAAGAAGTCGATAGATCCTCAAATCAAAAAGTTACATAATGCATCTTTAAATAAACTATCTTTGTTGAGAAAAGGCATTTATATTTTGAGACTTATACCATAAACACATGAAAAACCTCTGACGATAAATAAGTGAACAGAATCTTGGTGGCACAATAGCGGGAGGCGGCGGAGGTGGGCCCGAGCGAGATGGGATTACCACAGTGTACGTTAGCGGCACTGCCCCTCTCTCCCCGACAATGGACCGGCCCAAATCACCACTTAACAAAAGCTAATTTCTCACTTGGTTAGACTGGGAAGGATTAGGGGTCCAAGTGTTGTGGCAATCCCCGTCTTCTGAGGAGAGAGGGATAGAAACATGTTAGGAGGGGATTTAAACCTCAATTACAAGAGGCTAGGGGCTTTTGTGTGTCCGTATAGTGGAGGTGGCGCCGGTTCGCTCGGTAATGCTAGCCGGCCCCGTATGCAGGGTTGTGTGTAAGCAGCGGAGGGTGGCATAGCCTGACAAATACATGTTGATCCCCTTGTTTAGAGGGGTTTAAGTCCCTACTCTTTGACATGCTAACATTCTAACACCGCTCGGGCTCCTCGCGACGCTGGACAACTGAGAACGAGGCTTACGCGAGCGAAACCGGCGTTATTTGACTGTCATGTGAACATTAGGATTGGGTGTACTTAAAATGTGAGATAATCCTTCAGTTATAGGCACTTCTTAATGAGATATAAGGAAGGGGCCAGGGTTTCTTACAAAAAAGTTGGAACCAAGAGTAGAAAATCAAAAACTGGGACATCCGCCTTTTTTTTTGGGTGGTTGGTAATAATAAAATTGCAAAACGAGTACGTAATTAAGGAACGTTGTTTATGCAGAGACCATTCCTGATGAACATGTGAGTCAGTCTAGTCACATTTTCTTTGTGTTTTGGTCATTTTTAAAGCAGATTTTCTATATTTTACCTAAACAAATCACAATTTATGCCTCGATTTACAGTTGACTGGTATCAAACTGGTCAAAATGCACAACAAAAAGTAGAGTGTTAAAATTGACTCTCACAGAAACAATTTGAACATTTTCTCAGAGTTTATATGAGTCCAATCTGTTCACGAGTTAATTTAACATTTTTGGAAATCTTAATCAAGTAACACTGGACCAAAGTTTAGCATTTTGAGAGTAAATGGATAACACTTTGTAGGGTTATCCTGATTTAGTTAAACAACACACAGAGGGGGTTTATTTTTACACTTTATTTGAGTTAATTTAAGAAATTCTGCACAAAACTGGTTCAAACTGGTCTTCTCTCGCAGGAGTTTGAAGTGGTGTGGGCGGGAGGTGCCAAATTAACACTAAGAGAAGTTGAATTAACTTTAACCATATCAACTCTGGCAAAAAAAACAACAACCCCCATTTAACTTTCAGATAGTTAAAATAGCACTGACATGTTTTACACTGAGATTTTAAGACAGTTTTTGTTGTGTAAGGACACTTTGGACATTTCTTGTGTAAAACTGGGACAAATCACTGGTTTTGGGTAAATCTGCTGGGACAGAGGACACAGGACTCAAAACTGGGACTGTCCCGGGTAAATACGGACGTCTGGTCACTCTAACCAATCACATTTAGCTGTAAGAGGACACTATTCTGTATGAAGACTATAAAATATTCTTGGGTTTCAGCTATGAGTTATGGGCGCCAGTTTGAAAACTTTTCACCATTCAAAAAAACGAATATTTTGATTGGAGTTGTTACTAATTTAGAGTGACCGGAAGTTCCTACTTACTCTGGACAGTCCCAGGTTTGAGCCCTGTGTCCCCTGTCCCAGCAGATTTATCCAAAACCAGTGATTTGTCCCAGTTTTATAAAAAAAAATGTCCCAGGTGTCCCTATTTTTGACCAGTTTGATCTAAACCGATTGCACCAGGACTAAAACAGGACTATCACAATTTTTGACTAATCTGATCCTCACAACAGTAAAAAGGAACATAAAGTGTCATTTGTTTTGCCAAAATACAGAAAACCGTGTTTGCAAATGACCATAAAGCAGAAAAAAATAATAAAAATGCAGCGATAGAAGCCCCTTGGATTATGACTGACTGGCTCAATGTTACTCGCAGTTTAGAATTCTGAAAATCTGGTCACTCTGTACTAATTGCGAGGCTAAAAATGCACAATTTCCCACCACAAACCCATATTATGAAAGTTTTATAATGGAAGTTTATTTATTTATTTATTACTAAACCAGATAAGTACACTTTCAATGGTAAAGCACTTGTTAGCGAGCATGTCCTTCCTCTAATGTTCATCATTTTTAGATCAATTTGCGTCACTCTAATTTCAAAAACACTTTACATTGAAATAGTTGACCTCCACTGCAAATTTCTCTCATCTGGCCCGGATTTTAAAACTTAAATCAAGTTATTCGTTTTGTTTTCAGATTTATTATGTACTCAGTAGCTGTAAATTGGATTCATTCTAGTCTAGAAGTAGATTATTTTAAATTAGCCTATAGGGGTGTGACAATAACCGAAATATCGTGATATTGTATCGTCAAAAGTCTCTCAATAATATCGTGGACCATCACAATATATCGAATCGCAAGTATCTTTGCTTAAATTCATTGATATGGTGCAGCAACAGCTAAAATAAAACAGAAGGAAGTACATCGACCATGATCCTTTGCTCCATTTTGGCGCAAACTACATGAAGAAATAAGATAAGATAAAATAAGATAAGATATGCCTTTATTAGTCCCACAGTGGGGAAATTCCAGTGTTGCAACGCACAATCCAAGAACAGCAGGAAAATGGTAACATGCAATAAAACAAGATAATAGATAATGGCTTAAAAATCATTTAAAAATAGACTTAAAAATAGACTCTAATGTAACACACTGTTACGGTGGAGCAAAAAAATATAAAATACCAAAAAAACTATTACGTACAATAAAAGTAACAGTGCAGCATTTACAGTAATATGACTCTGTTTATAACAGTTCCAAGCACTTTTTTTTCTTTGGATTAAGTCTTGTCAAGGAATTTTAAGAGGAAAAAGTAGCATATTCACAATTATGTTATCGCAATAAATATCATACCGTGACATGTATATCGTGAAAATATCGTATCGTGAGATTTGGATATCGTTACATCCCTAATAACTTGTTAAGTAAAATTATCTTGCTGCATGGACAGATAATTCCACTCCAAGTCATTTTCTGATAGATTTAAGAGTTTATATGTTCAATTTTGGCCATGTTTTTTGCAGTGTGTTAACTTAAATAACACAAATGATCCGGTCAAGTGGTAACGGAGGGAAACAGGGGCAGATTTTTGACATTCAAATGTCTCTTATTCAGAAACTCGAGGGACTATTGAAATAAGTAAAGTATCAGAATGTAGGAAAGAGTTACACTCCAACAGGGTCAAGTTAAACCTGTGATATTCTTTCAAGTTGTTGACCAAAAATTTTAAAACTCATGTCGGTAACAGAGGGAATGAAATATGCAGCACTTTTTGGGCAATAAATCCAAACAGTGATAACTCTTGGTTCTCACTTACATATCCTTAACAAACTGGTTTGAATATTTGCTTCATATAGTTTTCTACCATATGGTACAAGATTAGGTTGAAAAACCTCTTACTTTTTGACTCATGAGATTTTTTATTAAGAAAGGTCATGGTAACGGAGGGAAAAGTAACGGAGGGAAAATTGTGCAAACAAGTAGAAGGTGCAGGATTTTACATAATTTGTCGCTTTTTTCTTCCAAATACTTTAATATTACTTCAAAATGAAAGGAAACTATTTCTATAAAATATGTCAGTCCTTCCAAGCAAATTTTTATCATTTAAAATTTTTTTTTTTTTTAAAATCATGAACCTTCATCAACAGTTCAAAGATGGAATAACACAAGATATGATGAAATACATCCATTTATTTACATGATTTGCAGGTCTTTGAAATTTGGGAAATCATTTTTGTTCCATGTTTCATACATATTCAAAACATATGGAACTTTAGAACCAAAAATGGTACAGAAAAAAGGTCAACAGTTTCATAAACTAGAGTACATATGTATCTGTTCAATACATTTTTATATCAGATGCATTAACTTGAATTTTTGGCCTTGTTGTTTACTTCTGCTTGACTGGGCCCACATAATTATTTTCTTGTTGCGTTCATTGATTTATTATTAATTCTTTGCTTTTATTAATTGCTTTTATCTGATCTAGCTGAGAACTGGTGCGAATAGAATCACAGAGACTGAATTTAGAATAGACTATTTCACTTTTACCTCAAAACAAAATGGACTACAGTACTGCTTTTTAATATTTTGTATGCCTAAATACTCTTTTTTTTTTTTTACCATATAGTTGCACAATCGCTACTACTTTATATGTATCACCTCAAATTAACGTTATATTTTTTTATATTTTACACTTTTGGGGTGTCGTAGATTGGAAACAGAGGCCTATAGGGTTCAGCGATGGGGTAAGACGGGGTAAGGAGGGGTAAGAAAGGGCAAAACTTCTCCCCCCACACGCCCAAAACCCTTTCGTTTGTATCAAAGCTTCGCCTGACTCCCGCTGACACCCCTGAATTATTCACTTAGAGGAAAAGATAAACAAGGCTTGCGAGCTACAGTTGTTCTATTGATTTCTTTTGGCTAACATCAGAGATAACAAAAAGGGGGCCGGAGGAAAGGAGCCAGCGCGGTCTTGCTTCTGTTTTTTCCATTTGTAAATAAATCAATAGCGTGCATAGTTTTTTTCTCCTGTGAAAGCAACCCATGTCCCGTTTCCCACAGCAAATAATACAGTTAAATGATAGCTACTTTGTTATTAGGTAGTTAGTGAAAATGCCTGTATAGATCGAAGGGGCTTCCCATGTGGCGATGATGTTTTCTACCTGTTGTTTAGGCTAAAATTGCCCTTCGCTGGGGTAATTTAGCATGCGCGGCGAGGTTGGGGGCTAGCCAAGTAAACAATGCTGGCTGCGGGCCAACTCTGGCAGCTCAGCCCGTGATTAGAAGCAGCAGACTCTAGAGCATTTTATGTCTCTGCTTTGTCCAATGAGCGAGGGCCAAGGCGCTTCCTCTTTGTGGGTTGCCGTGGGTTACTGCAAACAAAAAAACTAAATCGCAACTGATGGATAAATAAGCTGAAATCAGTATTGGGAATTAGGGCTGTGCAAAAATATCGTATCGTTTAATGTGATGATACCGTATCGATATTGTGGGCTGCTGTATCGATATATCGCCAAGAGTATTTTTTTTTATGTCGCTTGTTTAGTGCAAGGAAATTTATTTTTTGTGACACATTTGACATTTTCACTGTTTTGACGGTTAAATTGTTTGTGTTTCATATGCACAAAAAATGGTTTAACAAAGACTTTTAGTATCACAACCACGATTTAGTCTTTATTTTTTATTGAACCGAATTGATTTGAAATCCATCGTATCGAATCATATCGAATGAAAAGCTCACTGTATCCAGATATGTATCGTATCGTGGCCGGTGTATTGAAGTATGTATCGTATCATGACCAATGTATCGAAGTATGTATCGTATCATGACCAGTATAACGAGGTATGTATCGTATTGGCAACTTCTTAATGATACCCAGCTCTATTGGGAATATCGTGATACATCAAATTATCGAAAGTCTGACAGTATCGTGCGAAATGATAAGGTATTGTTTGATTTGAAAAGATTGGTGGCATAGCACACTCAGATGTCGATGTCCAAAAGCTTTTTTATTTTTAAGTAATGTTTCGCCAAAAAAAGCCTTTGTCACATCATTTTTCTTGCTTTGGACCATAGTATGTGCAAAGCAAGAAAAATGATCTGACGAAGGCTTTTTGCCTAAACTTGATTTAAATTATAAAAAAAAAAGCTTTTGGACATCAGCCAGCTGAGTGTGCTATGCATTTTTTTCACTTTTATTTTACTGTTCCTTGCATTTGCGCCTCTACAAGAACCATGGTGCGCGTTTTCTCTTTCATTTGGACAAAGACTACAAAGACCATGATCCTTTGCTCCAGTACAGCAAACATAAAGAAATTACAGATTTTTGACAATTAAGGCTGTCACTAGAGGGTATTAGTAAATAGAGCTGTTGCCGATACGATACATACCTCAATACATAGACCCTGATACGATACATACCTCGATACATAGGCTCCGATACGATACATACCTCGATACATAGGCCACAATATGATACATACCTCGATACAGTGCACTTTCGATTCGATACAATATATTTCAAATCAATTCGATGCAGTTCAATAAAAAAACAAAGGCTAAATACTAAAAGTCTTTGTTAAACCACTTCTTGTGCAAAGTTCATATGAAACACAAACATTTTAATCATCAAAACACTACTCGTTTCTGTGTAGACTCTAAAAACAATCATCACAACAGTGAAAACGTCAAACGTGCCACAAAAACAAGTTTCCTTCTCCTGAACAATCAACAAAACTGTAGCATAGTAACAAAACAATTTAGTAAAACATACCAAAAAATACTCTTGCTGATATATCGATACGGCACTCCATGATATCGATACTATATTATTACATTAAAATATAAGATATATCGATATTTTGATATGTAAGCACAACCTCATTAGTAAATAGTGTTTCTGTACTCTATATTAAATTCAGTTCATACTCATCTTGGTTTGGTCCTGGTTTGGTTCTGTTTAGTCCTGATATAGACCTCATTTAGTCCTTTTTAAGTCCTGGTTTAGTTCTTGGTTTTGTCCTGGTTTCTCTATGTGAAAGTATAAACACAGCCAATACCATATTTAGACCATTTCGTCAAATTTGGATCGTTTTAAATCTCTCTTCGTGCGTTTCTGTTTCTTCTCATACTGTGCCACATTTAAAAGACTTTCTACCTTTCAAAAGACATAATATTTATAGTTGAAATTGTTTATCGCTATGGCAACGGTCCTAATTCCCCATCAGTCTGAAACCCGTGGATAAATACGATGTCATGGGTTATATATAACTAAGCTACATTTTGGTCCATTAATTTTGGCTTTGGTTAGCGACTCCTGCTTTATTTACCCAATCAAAAAACCTTTAAGCACCACTTCTCCTCTCCTTTCTTTGGCCGATCGCACATTATAAACTCATCTGTACTTCTTACGATACCGTATTGAACGAGATCGCTTCTTCTGGTTACTACAGTTTAAGCTTGACGTTTTTTTCTGCCCCGAGTTTTGACTGGCAGGGTTTCTTCGCCACTGGCCTGCTGTTTAGTGTAGCAGGGAGGTTCAGGGCTCTTGTAAACTTTGCTAAAGCCTCTTGACAAACCTCAGCAAATGTAGCGGTGAGCCTTGACCTAAATGACCACTTCTCAAATGTAATGAGCAGTGGAGCAGAGGGAGCTGACCACCACGCACAAGGCGCAAAGCAGAGTATATTTAGAACGCAGGGTTTAAATGAGGATTCTCTGTCCTGATAAAAAAACAAAAACAAAGTACAATCACATAATCATATAACGGCTATTAAACAAAGAAGATACGATGTTGTGTATTGATTTTTAATAGTTATTTTATCATTTACCTTGAAAGTATGAGGGCATGGGTTCCTCGGTGTAAAATTATAAAAAAAATGTTAATAATATGTATTTCAATTTTAAAAAAGTGTAATTTCTGGATAGGATAAGTGGTCCAGGTCTTCTTTTTCTTTCCTAACTCTTTTACCTTTGTCGTAATTATTATTCACAGCAATGACTTTCGAAGTTTTTTTTTTTTAACAGCTTTCAAGGGTCAGAGAGGTAAAGCTGACAACGACTAGCATGCTAACAGCGCACCAGCTAGTTTGCGGAAGATAAAAATGCGTTATAATTAGACGCAGATAGGACAACAATCGGGCAAATTTTGACCTCAGTATCTGCTTTTACAATACATCTGTACTGGGACAAAATATTTTAAAACAATTTTACTTTTTAAAATGTATTCATGTGTTATTTTTTATTTATTTTTTTATATATTATTACCAGGTCAATTTATTAAGTCGACAGTGTTCATTAAAAAGGTGCAGCTTAAGTTTTTATACCTTCCCTTTCTTTCTCGTTACCCAAATAAAAGTACAAATACACAGCAAAAAGTGGAGTGTTAAATTTGACTCTCACAGAATCAATTTTAACATTTTCTCAGAGTTTATAGGAATTCAATCTGTTCTAGAGTTAATTTAACATTTTTGGAAATGTTAATTAAGTAACACTGGACCAAAAGTTCCTGTTTAACCCCAAAATCAAGAGTTATATTAACGTTTTGAGAGTAAACGGATAACACTTTGTAGGGTTATCCTGATTTAGCTAAACAACACACAGAGGTGTTTTATTTTTACACTTTATTTGAGTTAATTTAAGATGAAATTATGAACAAAACTGGTTCAAACTGGTCTTCTCGACGGGGGTTTGAGGTGGTGGGTGGGAGGTGCCAAACTGAATTAACTTCAACCATATCAGCTTTGGAAAATAACCCAAATCAAACCCCATTTCCCTCTCAAATAGTTAAAATAACACCTTTTGAGTTAAAAACAACTCTGACATACAGTATTTTACCTTGAAATTTTAGTTTTGGCTGTGTACCGGAGCAAAGAAAAGACTCAATCAAATTAAAAGTATCACACAAAAAAATCCAGCATCAAAGTACCGTTCAAACACGTAGCCAAAACAAAACAAATTGTACTTCATGAAAAAATAATCACGTAGTCGTTACAGGCCAAGTTCTGGAAAATATCATGGCGTGGAATGAAAGCGGCGAGGTAAAGGCTAAGGTAATATAAAGGAGGGGGTTAAGTGGTGGACAGAGGAGGGACTAGACAAACTGGAAAAAGCTCTTTGTCATAGAAGCGTTTGACAGTAAAGAGGAGCGAGCGTACTTAAAAGTACTGCATAGCCATCGCTCACTGGAGGTACACACGCCAAATACAACAAAGATGTGAGGAGCGCGAGAGGAGAGAGAGGAGAGAGACGAGAGGAGAGGGGGAAGAATGCTTTTAAACAAATCTTTTCAGACTAGAGTGAGTTTGGCTCCCAACTTGGAACATACTTTATTTTGTTATTTCTTTATGAAGTTTGATCGGATGGACTTTGACTGGTTTGCAAGCGGAGAATGGAGAGTTTGCACCTTGGCGATAGTTTCAAAACTCAAAGTGTCAGAAAACGTCAGGACAGATTTCCGTTCGCGCTTTATAAATTGAGTTCGTGGGCCGTTTCTGATTGGTTCATTCCGTTAGAAACTCAAGTACAAAGTGTAGTTATTGTAAGACTTGATGTAGATGTTATTGATTTTTTCTTGAAATGCTTTACAGTATGGTGTTTAATTTAAGTATCTCCGTGGAAACAAATAGGCCATGTCACCGAGTCAACGTACAGGTCAGATCTGTGGAGATGTGGGCCCGCTCAGAGTAAGAATACATGTCTTTGTGGTAGTTTTGACAAATAAAAGTACCTGTAAATGAGTAAATACAACAATCCGTGTATCATTTGTTCATTCGTTTTTCAATAAAAATCAAAAAATAAGAAAACGGAAAAAAAAAAAAAATTCCTTCATTATTTGTCTTCAAAACCAAAATGAAAAAAAAAAAAAAAAAAAAAACTTAAACTGAGATGCTGGACTGAACCAGGACTAAACCAGAACTAAACCAAGACTATAAACCAGGACTAAACCAAGACTAAACCAGGACTAAACTGGTCTCAGTTCCGGTCTCATTTCTGGTCTTAATCCCGGTCCCAGTCCTGGTCTCAGTCCTGGTCTCAGTCCTGATCCAGTACTGGTCTCAGTCCTGGTCTTAGTCCTGGTCTCAATCCTGGTCTCAGTCCCTGCCTCAGTCCTGGTCTTAGTCCTGGTCTCAATCCTGGTCTTAGTTCTGGTCTGGTCCCTGTCTCGGTCCCGGTCTGGTCCCAGTCTCAGTCCCCGTCTCAGACCTGGTCTCAGTTCTGGTCTGGTCTCAGTCTGGTCTCTGTCTCAGTCCTGGTCTCAGTCCTGGTCCTGGTCTGGTCCCAGTCTCAGTCCTGGTTTAGTCCTGGTTCATTCTGGCAAAAACAGGAAACGTCATTATTCATTTAAACACAAAATCAAAAACTGAAAAAATGAATCTTTATCTGTTTTTCATTTTTGTTTTGAGACAAATAATGTTGTTTTGTTGTTTTCTTATTTTTGGTATAAAGTATAAAAAGACATCAACAGTGTCACAACATCAAACACACAAGAAATGAATGAAAAGGAGCAGAAAGAAGAGAAAGCTTATGTTATCTACCCCCTTTTATTTATTTGTTTTTTTACTTTTACAATTACATTTTAGTTTACGTCCATTACATATGATTACGATTATTTTTCTTATGATTATTGTTTAAAAGTAAAATACTAAAATATTTAATGTCATATTTAGAGAAAATCAGTAGTGACACAGAGGGGGCCCCTTCAGGTTTGGGGCCCCAGGGTGGTCGTCTACTTTTGCCCAACAGTAGCGCCGCCCCTGTATAAGTATAATGTTAAATGTTGCTATTGAAACGTGAAGCTTGTGGTTATGGAAAAGTTACAAGTTACAAATATTTAGGTCAAATTGTTTGATATTTTAGCCGCTTAAATAATAATTATCATTTCTTCTAAAAGGTGCAACTGCAGAACTGTGGCTTTCTCTCTCCGCTCTCCCTCTTTTGCGCTTTTCACTTTCCAGCGCTCTCTCTTTTCGTTCTTCTACTCCCTCTCTCTCTCGAATTCTATCATTCTTGCTGTTCTTTGTCATCTCCTCTATCTCTCTCCATTCTTCCTCTTTCCTCCCTCCTTCTCTCCCGTCTTCTTCTTCTTCTTCACTCTCCCATGCCCTTTCTCGCTCTCTTTCTCTCCTTCCCTTCACCTTCTTTCTCCACCCCTTTTTCACCTCGCTCCTTCTTTTTCCTTTCCTCATCTCCCTCTTTACCCCACTTTCTATCATCCTTCTGTTTTTTCTCTTTCTCTCCTCTCTCTCCATTCTTCCTCTTTCCTTGCTCCTTCTCTCTCTCCCTCTATGGCCTAACTCTGTCTCTCTCTCTCTCTTTTTGTCTCTCTCTCTCTCTCTCTCTCTCTTCTGTCTCTCCTTCCTCCCTGTCTCACTACTCCACTTTCTGTCATTCTTTTGATGCTCCTTGTCATCCCCCTTTCTCTGTCCATTGTTCCAATTCTCTCCCTCCTCTATGGCTTAACCACCTCCTCACTCTCTCTCTTCTCCCTTTTCTAACCTATCACTCTCTCTCTCTCTCATTCTCTCTCTCTCTCTTCTCCTGTCTCCCTCTCTACAGCCTAACTCTCTCTCTTTCTCTCCCTCCCTCTCTCTCACTACTCTTTCTATCACCTCTCTCTTTCTGTCCAGTCTTCCTATTCTCTCCTTCCTCCCTCCTCCTCTACGGCCTAACCACCTTCTCTCTCTCTCTCTCTCTCCCTGGCTTCTCTACACCTTCTTCCTCTCCGCTCTCCACCCCTCCTCTTCCTCTCCTCTTCTAACTCTTTCTCTCCTCCCTCACCTCTCTCCTTCTTTTCCCTTTCCTCAACCCCTCTCTACCCCACTTTTTATCTTTCCTTGCTCTTTCTCTCTCTCCCTCTACGACTTAACTCTCTCTTTCTGTTTCTCTCCCTCCATCTCTCTCACTACTTCACTTTCTATCATCCTTTGGTTGCTTTTTGCCCTCTCTCTCTCTCTCTCTTTCTCTCTCCATATCTTCCTCTTTCCTTGCTCCTTCTTTCTCCCCCTCTATGGCCTATCTCTCTCTCTCTCTCTTTCTCTCCTCATTTTTCTCTCTCACTACTCCACTTTCTATCATCCTTTTGTTGCTCTTTGTTCCCTCTCTCTGTCCATTCTTCCTTTTCTCTCTTCCTCTCTCCTCCTCTACATCCTAACCACCTCCTCACTCTCTCTCCTCTCCCTTTTCTAACCTCTCTCTCTCTCTCTCTCCTTCCTCTTTCCTTGCTCCTTCCCTCTCCCTCTAACTCACTCTTTCTCTCCCTCCCTCCTTCTTCTCTCACTCCTCCACTTTCTATCATCCTTTTGCCGCTCTTTGTCCTCTCTCCTCCTCTACGTCCTAACCACCTTCTCTTCTCTCTGTCCCTGGCTCCCCCCTCCCCTTCTTCCTCTCCGCTCTCCACCCCTCCTCTCCTCTCTCTTCTCACTCTCTCTGTTCTCCCTCCTTCCCTCCCTCGCTCCGTCTCTGGGTGTGTGATGTATGGAGTTGGACAAATGAAAACAGATTGCAGTGGTTATGGGAGCAGGCCTGTTTCCAGTTATTGGGGAGACAGAAGGAGAGCTGCTTCTCTGCTCGACTCATATAAAAATAACAGTAGTTTCTCAAAGCACAAACGCCACTGTTCCACTGTTAGGCCCACGAACGCTCCACTATAATACTATAAACTCTGTGTACTCTGGAATACTCTGTACTACAAACTAACGTAGGACACTGTTACTTTTTCACTGGCTTATATCTAACCCAAACTATTATCAACGCTTTTCACTGAACTCGTATTTAAATTTCACGCCTGTTTTTCTCCTTTTTATCATTTTAAGTCTTTATCAGTTTATATTTTGATGTTTTATTGAACACATGGGAATTAGGTCATGTTATATTTTCATAATTAGTGTCTCTAAAGGAGTTGGTCCGAAATAGAAATAAAGTTTGGGATTGTAAACGCCAAAAAGTAACATTAAAGTGAATCACCAGAGATCATTTGGAAACCTAAAATGTCGTAATTAGTCTTCGTCATAAATGTTTAAAGTCGTATTTTACAAAAAATTTAGGTTTAAGTCATGTTATAATGTTGTTACTTTCTCCAAAACAAACCTGGAAAAAATCATAATCGTGATTTTGGTCAATATTGAAATAATGATTATTTCAATTATTATTTTTTAGTGACACGATGCATTTATTCTGCAATTCTTTCGCAAAAAAGACACTTTGTTATTGATAATCTATGCAAAACTTTCAAATTAATACAAATAAATATAGACTACAAATATAAACCTTAGAGCAGTTTTGCAATTGTGAATCAAATATATTCAAATATCAAATATAAAACATAAATTTATCACAAACAGACCTGGAGTTGTGTTTTGTTTCATTCTTACATATTTAACCTACAAACCCTGCATATCAAGGTTGTGTTCTTGTCTCAAACTGAAAATATTTGAGATGTAATGTGGTAATAGGAGCTCCACTGTGTTTTTAAACTCCAAACAGCTTCATTTCTAGAATCATTTGGATGATTTCAGACCTTGAACTGACTGTCTCAAATAAACAAAAGATAAAAGGAGCTGTGAACATGAAAACGTCTGCTTTATTTTGAGTTTTGGAGATGTAGACAGACTAATAATGCAGGATGACTCAAACACGTGTGAATGAAACAAAATACAACTTCAGGTAAGACTGTGTAATTAATCCAATTTTGATTGCAATTTCGATTTATGTGTCAAACGATCTCCAAACTCCTATAATCGAGTTTAAACAAAAGCTTCACAAAGTTTATTTTGGGATATTTTTTATATAAATAAGTATATTTATTAACATTTTTTCAGTATAGAGATTGTAGAACAGCTGGATATACGGTTTATTTAGGATACATTCTTATTTTTCTATGCCTTATTTCATGTGTGTCATATTCCATATGTATGTATGTATGTATGTATGTATGTATGTGTATGTGTGTGTGTGTGTGTGTGTGTGTGTGTGTGTATACATATATATGCATTTGTATACACATATGTTTGTGTGTGTATATTTATGAAATGCACTCCAAACGTAAAAAAAAATAAATAATAATAATAATTCAAAAATGTGTCAACCATTTGATTATGTAAAACAGTTGGGGTAGGACATAAGTTTTATTTTTTTTAAACTTCATCCTGCTCCTTTTGAGCACCAGGTCCCAAATATGTACATGCACATCCTTGTTTTTGTTTTGTTTTTTGTTAGTGTTGTTAATTTTGTTTTAACTTGCTCAAATAAATAATAATACATTTAAAAAAAAAAAAAAAAAAAAGTTTTGCGTAAATTATCAATACCAAAGTGTTTTTAAGTAAAATTGGCCTTTTAGGTTTAAGTTTAAATTCCTTCTTTTAAAACATAAATTGACCTCTAATCACAATCGCAGAAAATTCTCAATTAGAATTTCAATTTTCATCATTAAAACAGTGATTTCCTGCTGCTGCGCGATTGAAATGAAACAACGGTATACGCCACTTGTTGACCTCAGTTAGCTTCCTCCAGGTTTGTCCCTCCATTGTCCTGTCTCTCCTCTGCTCTCTGTCTCTTGGCCTTATAAGGGTCTGTGTCCTGTCCCTTCCTTTCCTCTCCTCCTTCTATTCTCTCCATCCACTGCCCTGCACTCACCCCATCTGGTCTGCATCTCCTCTCCTCCTCAAAATCTCTCGCTCTCCGTTTCTTTTCTATGTAAACAATTCGGGTCTGACCATAACACTCCGAAACAGCCTCCTCCTCCTCCTCCTCTTCTTCCTCTTCTTCTTCTTCGTCGTCTTCTTCTCGTCATTATGAAGTTCCCGGGGTTAGAGGAGGTGACAAACTCGAATAGGACGGGCACCTTTTTGCAGTAGAAGATGGTATTTAAATAGCCATTAAAGGTTACATTTACAAGCAGAGAAGTGGGAGAAGGAAAGGTGAAGATGAACGCAGGGCAAATCCTTGAATTTATAAAGAAAATATTGAACTCTGTGCGGCGCAAAATGGCAAAATTGTAAGTGTCAGGAAATCTAAAAAAATATACTGTACAGGTAAGACGATATTTTAGGAAGATTTTGGAAGAAACGGCAAAACTGAAAAGCCCAAAATTGCCTGTATAGTGTTCGTCCAAATCTCACCCGATCCAGGTTTATTCTGCTGTTGTGTCACTGGGCAAGACACTTCTTCTCTTCTTCTCTTGCTTGTGTGAATGTGGTGGTCAGAGATGTAGTTGGGGTAAATTGGGAGTCACCGTTTTCGTGATTCTGACCCATGGCATCTGCAGCGATTTGTACTATTAATATTGTTAGTGATCGGGGATAAGACAGACTTCTTTCGATCCGATACCGAGTAATACTTTGGCAAGTATCGTGATATCAAATCAATACTGATATCAATGAGTTCTGTATTAACATGCTTTGAAACATCTCAACTATAAATGGTTTTAACTTGAAGTACAGAGGCTTTTATTGCTGTACATTTGCTTATCCTCATTTAAACTGATGCTGAAATAACATACATGTGTGGATGAGCTAAAATATAAACACTGTATTTCAATCTATTCAAAATTTGATTAAAAAAAACAAAAAAAAAACAAAAAAAAAAACTTTTTATACCTCAGCCAGTATCAGTATGTAGTAGGCATTTAGATATTATCTTAATGAAAAAATACTATCAACCTTCACACTTGCATACCAGTATCGACATAAATTGGTAATATTTTGGTATTGATCTGCTCAGTTTCATTTCTCTCTAGCGACTAGGTCAGGAATCAGAATACACTAGACCAGACATGTCAAACTCAAATTCACAGAGGCCAAAATTACAAACTGAGACTAAGTCGTGGGCCAAACTAAATATTTACTGAAAATTTTCAACAACATCTGCATGTTTTCTCTTATTTCAAGATATGTAATTTTAAACATTTTCTTATTAAAATAAATGTTTAATAATATTTTTTCTTAAACACTGAATCCAGAACCATTGTAAATAAATAATGTTTCTATAGTCTATCTATAGCCGGCGGTCAGCTCTAACACATATTTGATATGATCTCACGGGCCAAATATTATTATATCGTGGGCCTAATTTGGCCCCTGGGCCTGAGTTTGACATGTCTGCACTAGATGTTTTGCAAGAACCCCGGAAGTTCTAGACCACGCACCGGCCAATCAGTGAAGAGCTGTGAAGCCATGACTGGGTCCCTTTTGTGGTACAACAGTAAACAAAGAGGTCGAGATGGATGTAGACGAAGACAGACATTCTGTGTCGGCAACGATTCCTGAGATCGAGGATTTAAAGTCGGAACAAAGAGAATGTTTGGTGAATTTTATCAAGAGGAAAGATGTTATTGCACTTCTTCCTATGGGATTTGGCGCATTACATATGTCACGACCAAATAGCAGAGGTTGGTTAAATAAAAAAGGTACCCGCTTACTGTCAAACGAACAAGTCCTATAATGCTGCGAGGTCAGACGGTTTCCACAAAGTGAAACCGTCTAATGAATCAGTCTAGTACTCACTATAAAAAACTCTGTAAATTTCACTTCATTCTTTGGATATTGGCCCAGTAATTTCAGAAATATTAAATGAGCGCTGCATAACTTTCCAGACTGGGTGCCCGTTGCCATGGAGATGCTATTGTTTTGCCTGTAATGTTCCACAATATGGCATTAAACATATATACAATGGGTTTATTCAAAAATCCCTTTAAAATCACATATTCTGACTGTGAGTGGGGTCGCCTCTTCACAGACCTCACCTGTAAATTGGCCCGGCGGCGTCTCCTGCTTGTTTCTATGGAGACTGACAGGTTTAATGGCATACTCTGGAACATGTCCGCGGAGAAAAGCATTTGACGGACACTCCGGCGTTAAAAGTTACACGTTTAAAACATCTCTGCTCATCTGTCATTTCACCGCAGACTTTTACCTGCACCGATCTCCGTTTTAAAGTACGAGCTCCTCCGAATACTGTGCGATTACGTGCGCAAAAATAAAATGGGGAAAGATCGTCGTTTTGCGCAGCATCTGCTCCTGTCTACTGTAATACGTCTTATTCCGATGAGAAGGTACAGCTACATCATGAGGGCTTTTGGTTCAGGTTCAGGAGACTCCCTCTTGGCAGTGCTGAATTTTGGACAAGATTTATAAGAAGGGAGGAGAGAGGAGGAAAGAGAGAGGAGGAAAGGGAGGGAGGGTGGGAGAGATTTGGACGGGTGAGGCGACAGGGAGACGTGGGGAGGAAAAAAGGAGAGATCCAAAAATGCGTTGGAATCATGGCACGGTTTCTCTATTGTGGCTACAGAGGCTGAGCCAAGCCTTCACCTGACAACATGTCAATGACGGGAGCGAGGGAGATGAAAGCGGAGGGAGGGAGGAAAGAGGGAGAGGGAAGGGGGCGAGGAAGGGTGAAGGGAAGTGAGAGGTTAGAAAAGGGAGAGGCGAGAGAGTAAAGGAGGGAGAGAAAGAAAGGCAGAGTAAAGAGAGAGGGACGGAGGGAGATAAAAGCCGATGGAGAGAGAGGGAAGGGGAGAGAGGAAAGAGTGAGGAGAGAAAGAAGAAGAGGGAAGGTAGCTAGGAAGGGTGAAGGGAGGGAGAAGGAGCGAGAGGTTAGAAAAGGGAGAAGAGAGATGGAGGGAATGAGAGAAAGGGGAGAGAGTAAGAACAAGAGAAAGGGAGGGAGAGAAAGAAAGGCAGAGTAACGAGAGAGAGAGAAAGGGAAGAGGAGGGAGGAAAGAGGGAGAGGAAACGTGAAGGGAGAGAAGGAGAGTGAGAGGATAGAAAAGGGAGAGGAGAGAGAGGGAGGGAATGAGCGAAAGGATAGAGAGTAAGAACGAGAGAAAGGGAGGGAGAGAAAGAAAGGCAGAGTGACGAGAGAGAGAGAGAGGGAAGGAAGGGGAGGGAGGAGAGAAAGAGGGAGAGGGAAGGGAGTGAGGAAGGGTGAAAGGAAAGAGAAGGAGAGTGAGAGGTTAGAAAAGGGAGGAGAGAGATGGAGGGAATGAGAGAAAGGGAGAGAGTAAGAACAAGAGAAAGGGAGGGAGAGAAAGAAAGGCAGAGTGATGAGAGAGAGAGAGGGAAGGAAGGGGAGGGAGGAGAGAAAGAGGGAGAGGGAAGAGAGCAAGGAAGGATGAAAGAAGGGAGAAGGAGAGAGGACCGAGAGGTTAGAAAAAGGAGACAAGAGAGGAGAAGGGAATGAGAGAAAGGAGAGAGAACAAGAGAAAGGGAGGGAGGGAAAGAAAGGCAGAGTAACGAGAGAGGAGGAGAGAAAGAGAGGAAGAAAGAGAGGTTAGAGAGAAGGAGAGAATGGGAGCGAGCGAAAGAAAGGAAATGAGCGAAAGTGGGGAGAGAAGATGGAAAGGTGAAGGGAGAGAGCGAGATAGATGGAGAAAGAGTGAGGGAGGGAGAGAGAAGAGTTAGAAAGGAGAGAGGAGAGAGAGACTGGAGAGAAAAAAGGAAAGGAAAGGAGAGAAGAAAGAGAGAAGGAGAACAAGTTAGGGGAGGGAAGAGAGGAAGACAGATGAAAGAGAGAGAGAGAAAGAAAGAGAGAGAGAGTAGAGGAGTGGCGGTTGGAGCAGGGGAGCCTCATCTTACATTCTGCCACTGAAAAACACCCCTCGCCCTCTTTCTCTTTCTCTTTCTCTCTCTCTCTCTCTCTGCAGCTCTCAGCCAAATGTTCCAATCGCTTCAGATTTAGCAAATATTTCACACGATTCTCCGCTTGATATTAGCGGCAACTCAACCTCTTTTTTAGTTCCAGCTAATATAAAATGACTGTACGACTGTAATAAACCTTCAAAACAAATACAAGTACAACGAGAGAACACAAGAGTCAAATGTACCTTTCATTATATTGTTACTATTTAATAACTCTCTTCTCACCTGGGATTTTATATTTAAAGCCGTTTATACTAATTTGTTTATTTTTGAATATAAGCTGGTAAATGTTAGAGGTAAAAGTGCTTTAGGGTCGTCAAAATTAATCAGTACCAAAACTAGTATTGAAAGGACTCATTTGAACAAGTGTCAATACTTTTAAAACTTTGTCTTGTTAGTAAGTGTGATTTCATGTCTTTTAAAGTGCTCTTTTTGCTTTTTCAATCTTATCTGATCTGATTTTGTACACCTATTTTATAAATGTATGTGTATTTGATTGTATTTTTAAGTAACGGACTCCAGGGAGAGTAGTTGCTTGCATGGTTATACAAATATCTCTAATATTCTAATCTAATCGCTCCTAATATTTGTTGTCATAATTGTCTAATATTTTGTGTTGAAAAGTACATTCTATTGTCTAAAAAAAGCCTTTTTACTGTCATAGTGAAATCGAAATCGGTATTGAGCCAATTCCTTTATGTCAAAATCGAGTTTGAAATGTTAGTATATATAAGAATGAGCCATATTTCAATCTTTAAGTTCATATTTTATTTTTATTGTGCAGTATTAGGCCTAGCAACTTGTTTTTCTTTTTAAATTAACTATATACTCCTAAACTAACAAAACAAATATTATCTGAATATTCACAAGTGTATCCTCAAATCATCCCCAACCCTTTTTATCATGATGGTATCGAAATGTTAGTATCATGACAACACTAACTATGACTAACTATGCAAAGAATTAGGCCGAGTACTTTTTCTTTTAAATCAACAGTATTCTGTTTGATTGAAGCAAATCCACGGATAAGATATTATACTATCCCTTTTAGTTCACTAATCTCCTTTTCAAATATTCACAAATGTAAATATATGTACAAGTTCTCTGAATTTTTGCAAATATATCCTCAAATACACCACCTAATACATTCTATTGTCGAAAAAGAGCCTTTTTATCATTATGGTATCAAAATCGGTATCAAGTATCAATTCCTTAGTATCAAAGTTTGAAATGTTAGTATCATGACAACACTAAATTACACGTGAATGAATGAACCATATTTCAGTGTTTCATTTCATTAGACTATGCAAAGAATTAGGCAGAGTACTTGGATTTTTCTTTTAAATGAAGAGTATTTTATTTGATTGAAGCAAATCTTGAGAGATATCGAGGGATAAGATATTATAGTATGTCGTTTAGTTCACTAATCCTCTTCTGAATATTCACAAATGTATCCTCAAATACCCCTTACCCCCAGTATATTCTACTGTCGGTATTGAGTATCAATTCCTTCTCAAAGTTTGAAATTTTTGTATCATGACACTAACTATATGTGACAATGAACCATATTTCAATCTTTAATTTCATGTTTCATTTTTATTGTGCAAAGTAATAGGCCTATAGTTTTTATCTTTTAAATTAACAATATGCCATTTGGCTCACAAAACTATCAAAATGAACTTGGCAACCCCCCGAATATTCACAAATGTATCCTCAAATACCCCTTTACCCTCATCTGTATCAATTACTTTTACTCAATTACAATTAATCAAGCACAGAAAGCAGAAAATATCAATTAAAAAAAGTATTACTCAATCTTATATACTGTAACTACATGGTATTTATTAGTATGTATAAGATGTAACGATATCCAAATCTCTCGGTACGATATTATCACGATATGCATCTCACGGTACGATATTTATTGCGATTTTGGTGTGAATTATTTCCGTTGTAATCCCAAGAAGCAAAGCGAGAAGTAAAAAGCAAATATCTTGATGTTTCTGCACTGAAATGAATCATGGGATATGTAGTTTCCGATGTTGTAGACCTTGTAATTCGATATTTTGTGACAGCGCACGATATGATTGTGAGACTTTTAACGATACGATATCACGATATTTCGGTTATTGTCACATCCTTAGTAAAAGTAGTTTTGTGTTGAAAATTACGTTCTTTCGTCTAAATCAGAGCCTTTTTAGTGTCATAGTGAAATCGAAATCGGTATTGAGCCAATTCCTTAATATCGAAATCGAGTTACATGAGAATGAGGCGTATTTTTAATCTTTAATTTCATTGGATTGTGTGAAGAATTACAGGCCCGGCGCTTGGTTTTCGTTTTAAATGATCAGTTAACAGTCGGTTCACTAAACTACCGAAGCAAACTTGACAATCCCCTTCGGAATATTCCCGAACGTCTCCCGAAATCCTCCTCCCTTCCTCCTCCTCCTCTTCTTCTTCTTCTTCGCGCAGCATGCCTGACCGCTGTCCCTGTCCCTGTGTATACCCAGGTGCTCTCTTGTGTGTTTATATCTAGGATTAGGCGGATCGCTGGCAGGACGAGCCCCCTTCTTCTCCACACCACCACAACAACAACCACCACCACCACCTCCACCACCTCCACCACCACCACCACCACCACCCCACCCCCCTCGCCCTCCCCAGTGGTCCGGGCCCCTGTGTGGGATAAGCCGGTATGCTCTGGCACCCTCCTCTGGTAATCCCCTCCTAATTTGTTAACAGGGGCACACACAATATCTGCTTTTTGGACCGCATTTTCTACCTTTACATAAGCAGAGTAGAGTTAGAACTATGTCATACGAATTTAGAAATGCATAGGCTCAAGGGTGCGGGGGGGAAATGTATAGATATAATTGCGATTTGTGTTTTAATAATAGATACGTGTCCAGAAATAATGATAAAAAGACACAAGAATCACATTTCCGAACATTGTACAGATCTAAACTACAATATCAACAGTTTTTATGCAGAATAAGACTAAAGATTTTGTTGTTTGTCGAAGAAATTATGGTACTTCAAATACTTTTACATACACATACAGCTTTTGTGATGTTCTAATTGTGTTGAAATTGTAATTCATCTCACAAACTTAATCAGAATACTAATTTTGAGTAACTATAATCCTTTACAGTTACTTTCTTAAAATCAAAGGAGTAGTAGAAGTACTTCATGATGCAATTTAGGCTTTGAAAACCAAGAAAAAATAGAAAATATAGTGCGTGGATGGGAAATTTGTCTAATTAAATTTCTCTCATGTGTAATAAACAAATAGTGCAACAAATATAAAGCTGTTTTTAATCATATGTCATGCTTTACACTATAATTTAATGTAAGTCACTGTTCAGAATACACTACAATGACTCACGATACTAAATTATAAAGATTTCGATACTAAAGAATAGACAGACTTGATACTCGATACTGATTTTGATACCAAACTGCTCATTTCAAAAGCTCTTTTATGGACAATATTGTAATTTTCAACATATTTGTTAATTATACCATGTTGTCTTACAGTCGTTCTGATAAAACTCAAGATGTAACTGTTCAGGAAAGGTGAAATTGTGATTTTATTTTTCAGTATCCACACTTGCTTAAAGAAAAGGGTGACCAGCATTTCAAAATCAAAAACTGAGACAAGTTTGTGGTGGTCGGTAATAATAAAATTCCAAAACAAGCGCGTAATTAAGGAAAACTGTTCTCCACTCGACATTAACGTGAGTCAGTATAGTCACATTTTCTTTGTGTTTTGGTCATTTTTAAGCAGCTTGTCTATATTTTACCAATGTATGCTTCTTTTTACTGTTGACAGCAGAGGCGGCGCTACCATTAGGCAACAACAGGCAGCCGTCTTGGGCCCTCAAACTTTCAGGGGCCCCCATCCAATTGTCCTCAGTGCCACTAATGGCCGAGGCCTCAGAGCAGTTTGATTTTCTCTCAGCATGACATTAAATGAGAGTAGTTTACTTTTAAACAAGAAAATACAAAAAAAATAGTATCTGATTATCAAATCTCTGACTCTGATTTGAACATAATCATAATCATATGTAATGGATGTAAACAAAAATGTGATGTAAATTGCAAAAAAGTAAAACTACTTTCAGTTCTGTTTATCTAGTAGGCGACCGAACTAATAAGACAAGTTTCAAGTCCAACATAATTTAAATAAATATGTGTCTGTCTCAAGAACAAAGGGGAAAAACAGACAATAAAAAAAAAAAAAAAAATCCCCCAACAAACTAAACAACAGAACAGTACATTATAGTGAGGGCCCCAAACTCAAGTTCACCTAGGGCCCCGAAATTACTAACTCCGCCACTGCCAGGGATCAAATTGGTTAAAAAAATAGAGACATCTGGGACATTTATTTGTATAAAACTGGGACAAATCAATGGTTTTGACTGGGACAGGGGACACAGGGCTCAAAATTGGGACTGTCTCCGGTAAATAAGGACGTCTGGACAAGATTTAGTATCAATTAGTATCTGATTTTTTGATATTTTTGAGAACCCTACTGACTATGTATAAATGTTATAAAATAGACTACATTTTGACACAGGTATTCAGTATTCAAAGGTATTTCAAGTATTCCCATCGCTGTACATAGCCTAATTTTGCCTTGTCTTTTCGCGTAAGCCTCGCGTATTCCCCTTGCTACCTGTAACGCGCTAAACACACTCTAATTTCCCTATGATCGCTGAACCTTTTTTTGTAAAAATCATACCAGATGACGCGTCCCCCTTTCTTTTTCTTTCCCCCCGCTCGCCTGCTCGCTCGCCGTCAAATAAACACACATAGGCTACCTGACACAATGCTAATCCTTTGTTGGCACGTTAGCATGCAGAGAAGACGGCGCTAATGCTAAAGTTCAACACACGCTGCGACGAGAGAAGCCTGCGCCGGTTTGGGAGCGGGCCAAGAAAGAGTGTCAAAAAAGGACAAGCTCTCAACGCAAAGGCAATAAAAATAAAAAGCGTTGACGCGTACCTGTAAACCTGTCACTAAATCACGTTTTTAAGTGCAAAATGGCGACGGAAAATATTGCGGTAAACTCAAATACTGTAAAACGACTGACACAAAAACAATAAAGAGACATTATCCCAGTGAGCTTATTCCTAAATGAACACTTCCTTAGATAAACGGCGCAATGTAAAAGTTTAGTAGAAGGCTATAACGATTCGAATGTGACCCCCGCAACTTAAATGTGCACTATGTAACCAGTGTTGGGGGGTAACGGATTACATGTACTGGAGTTACGGAATCAGAGTACAAATTATGAGTAACTGTATTCAGTTACAGTTACTGTTTCAGTGAGTGGTAATTGGATTACAGTTACTTTGTTGAAATAAATGGATTACACAGAGTTTTCACATTTTGGGCTATATCCCCCTTTTTTTTTTTTTTGTGGTAATTTCACTCATTGCCGGAAACTAAATCAGGTCTAAACTAGATCTAAACCAGGTCTAAACCAGGACTAAAACCAGGTCTAAACCAGGAGTAAAACAGGACTAAACCAGGACTAAAACCAGGTCTAAATTAGATCTAAACCAGGAGTAAACCAGGTCTAAACTAGATCTAAACCAGGACTAAACCAGTTCTAAAACAGGTCTAAAACCAGGTCTAAACCAGGACTAAACCAGGACTAAATCCAGGTCTAAAACCAGGTCTAAAACAGGACTAAAACTAGGTCTAAACTAGATCTAAACCAGGTCTAAAACAGGTCTAAATCCAGGTCTAAACCAGGAGTAAAACAGGACTAAACCAGGACTAAAACCAGGTCTAAATTAGATCTAAACCAGGACTAAAACCAGGTCTAAAACAGGTCTAAACCAGGACTAAACCAGGATTTAACAGGACTAAATCAATAATATTTTTAATTTGGTTAAGTAAAGATTGGTCTTTTTATTTTCTTTTATCAGACAAAACATCTTATGTGAAGATTTCCTCGTCTTTGCTTCTCTACAGCAAATCAAGTAATCCAAAGTATTCAGATTACATTACTCACTTTAAGTAATTTAATGGATTATGTTACAAACTACATTTTGGGGTATGTAATCTGTAATCTGTAGGGGAATACATTTTAAAAGTAACCTTCCCAACACTGTATGTAACTTTCCGTTTCCATGGAGATGCCATTGCTTTGTCTAGAATCTTCCACGGTATTGAATTTAACGCATTTATCTTGCATGAATTCTGTTATGTTTCGATCTATTCCTCGAACTTAATTGAGAAACATGCATTTTTATTGTGCGTAATAGTGGCGTCGCCTCTCCACAGATCTGACTTGTAACATATCTATGGGTATAGATAGATTTAAAGCAATATTTAAACCAAAATATTCACATTTCTACATAGACAAAAAGATCCACATCGCATCTTTAAACGTAAATGAAACGAGCGCACATAAAAAGCAAACTACGGTAAATATCGAGGCCCAAAATAGCACGAAATAGTATCTCATTTACAGAACGATAAATCAGGATTGTAATTTCGGTGACGGGTCTTCTTACCTGTTTTATCCGGTTTAGTCGTGGAGAGAAAGACTGGCTCAGCTGGAGGCCAACGGGATCGAGCTTTGTTCCATTTGACTGTCGTGAAAACCGCACCAGGGAGACAGAACTTAAATTAAAATGTGATTTAAGCAGACGGAGAATCACAGAAGAGAATTTGTGAGATTTTGTTCAGTAACCTTTGAGACGATGATGACCGAGATCCAAAGAGGAGATAGAAATAGAGCAGGTGTGTGTGTGTGTGTGTGTGTGTAGATGGTGGTACTGATAATTCATTTGACTGTTAGGACATTTTGAATATTTTGTAGATTTTATGCAGTGCTTTTTTTGGATTTTCTATCTTTAGGGTTGTATTGTTTTCTATAGGCCTACATAGGGGATCTATACAACTCACTATTAATTAACTAATTCCTGCAACATTTTCCCATATTTTAATTTGTATTTCTTTATTCCAGTGTTGCCATGACAAATTATGACCAACCATATTACTTAGACTCTCACAATTCTCTTATTTCTAGCTCTATAGTGTAAATTTACCACACACTCTTACACTATGTTGCAAATGTTCTTATATTTTTTTCAAGCAATTTGTGTTATATTCACCCAAATTCACAAATTATATTGTATTTATGCAAGAAATTTGACTTATTTACACATAATAACAAACGGGATTTTAAAAATACCAAATTGCATGTTACACAAAAATGTTGAGTTAAACTGAGTTAAAAAATTCAACTAGCGTACACTCAAGAAATCTAAGTTGTTATAACTCAAGATTTTTTAATTTCAGTTTAATATAATTTTCACTTTCAAATCTTTAATTACAAGTGAAATTACAGTCTTAAACCTCACACACACATACTAGACACTAACACTTTTACTCTGTCTTTTTCTCTCTAATCTTCTGCTTGTGCGTTTTAAGTTGGCAAAACTCAACATTTTTAATTCTGATTTAAGGCCATTTTTACTTGCTGATTTTACATTTTGATTTTTGCAGTGTAATTGCAGTCTTTAAACTCTCAAACACACACACGCACACACACACACCAGATATTAACACTTTTCCTCTCTTTCGTTTCCTCTTTCGTCTTTTGCTTGTCTATTTTAAGTTGTCAAAGTTCAACATTTTCAATTCTGATTAAAGGCCATTTTTAGTTTCAGTTTTTTGCAGTGTAATTCCAATCTTTAATCTCTCTCACACACACACACACACACACTCACACGCACACACACACTCACACACACACCCACATACACCAGATATTAACACTTTTATTCTCTTTCTCTTCCTTTTTTTGTCTTCTGCTTGTCTATTTAAAGAGCAAAACTCAACATTTTTAATTCAGATTTAACACTATACTTTTACTTTTAGATTTTTGCATTGTAATTGCAGTCTTTAACTTCTCTCTCACACGCACACACACACACACACTCACACACATACACCAAGATATTAATGTTTTCCTCTCTTTTATTTCCTCTCTTTCGTCTTTTGCTTGTCCGTTTTAAGTTGGCAAAACTCAACATTTTTAATTCTGATTCAAAGCCATTTTTCTTTTAGATTTTTGCAGTGTAATTCCAGTCTTTAATCTTTCTCTCTCTCTCTCTCTCACACACACACACACACACACACTCCCACACACACACATACACCAGATATGAACACTTTCACGTCTTCTGCTTGTCCGTTCAAAGTCGTCAAAACTCAACATTTTTAATTCTGATTTAAGGCCATTTTTGCTGTCAGATTTTTGCAGTGTAATTCCAATCTTAACCCTCTCTCTCTCTCTCACTCACACACACACACACACACACACACACACACACACACACACACACTAGATATTAACAGTTTTCCTCTCATTCTCTCTCGTCTTCTGCTTGTCCGTTTGAAAAAAGACTTGCTAGATTTTCATTTCCGTACAGTGATTCAATTAAACGTGCCTCTGTGTGGTCCTGCTGCAATGAATTTAGTCGCGAGCTATTAAGGCCAATTTACACAGGCTTGTTAGATGACGGCGAAACCTCTTGCACTCCAAAACCACTTCATTGAAAAACGAAAAGACAACTAAAAAAATACCAGCGCCAAATGAGGTCTGCGTTTTGAAATTATCTAATTAGAAAGAGACAGAGTGAGGAAATAAACGCTCTCTTACGCAGTTGAGATGAAAAAGGGGCTAGGGGGTTATTACAGAACTGGTTTTAAGTGGAGCATGAGTCTATGTCCAGTAAAAACATGTGTAAAATGAAATGGCTGGAGACAGAAGTAGCAGTAGCGGTGATTTGATTTAAATGTAATTGTTGCTATATGTTAAAGGAGAAACGCGACATTAGTGTTGTCACGAATCTCAGCTTTCGAACTCTATTTCAATCCTGGCCACGTTTACATGATGTTTTTTAATTCCGATTGAATTGTTCTGAATTAAATTGTTTGGAATTAACATATTCTCCTTCAAGTTTACATGGAAATAATAATTCGGAATGAAATCGTTAAATCGGCTTTATTTAATTCCGCTCAACGTCTAGAGGTTGGGAAGGGTTCTGACTGGACAGAGACACAAACGTATTTACGTCGACCGGAAGAAAACACACACACTTCAGCTGCTACCTGGATTTTTTTTTGTCATCTTGTTTTGTCGTTACGCCACGGACACAAACACGAGCCAAAGAAGAAGACAAACTGAGTCGACGACTGCTCTACCTCAGCCCACTCCCACATCCCGCTCGCAAATCGAAAGAGACGTGCATGAAAGTCCGAAGGCCAGGACTGGTGGAGCCGGATCGTCCAGTTCGCGTCAGAAGGGCGAACCAACGAGCATGCGCTGAACGATTAGGATTATTTTTAAGAAGAATAAGCGTTTGCATGATCGAGGAATGAATTCATTTGGCTTTAAAATCGGAATAAACCACACACTTACTTTGGAATTAAGTTTGAATTCCAAATTATCGTTTCATTGGGAATTAAGTGTTTACATCAGGGGTGTCCAAACTTTTTTCATCAAGGGCCACATATCTAAACATAGAAGAAGCAGAGGGCCGATCGAGGGCTGTAAACCGGTGCTCAGTACAGAGAATAAATGAAATATGTGCAATGTTTAACACGTTAGAATGAACCATCAGTCTTTATTCAAGCTAAAATCCTCCAAACCACACACTGGCAATAAAAATTTATTTTTCAAGGTAATTTGGGCCAATTCTCCTGTAAGCCTAAGGGCCAAGAAAAATTTGTCTGAGGGCCGCATTTGGCCCACGGACCATAGTTTAGACATACCTGGTTTACACGGTCTTTTCAGAGTAGAATTATTTGTTATTTAGAATTAAGTGATTTTTATTCTAAATTAAAGCTCTCATGCAAACATGGCAACTATGGCACAGACTCGATACTCCAGATAACTCTTTATTTAGACAAAAGAATGTGATTTTTAGCTTTAAATCGTAGTACTTTCTTTTAGATTCCGATGTGGTCTTATATCTGTGAAATCTTTCAGTGGTCCAGGTAGGTTCTGTAGTGTTCCATGGGCGTATACTCGTCTACGTGCTCTTATACTTGCTCTAATACACATCATTCTAAAACTATTCAAGAATCAAAGAATTTATGTCCTCAAATGTGACTTTTGTAGTATTGAAACCTGCTCAAATATGTATCTAGTTTAGTATTAATTAGTATTTGATTTTCGATGCTCTTGACAACCCTTTTAGCATTGCAAAGTGAAAGAAAAACACAATTCAGTCCAAAAAAATAACAATCATTTTAAGTTATACACTAAGCTATAAGGCTGTTTGTATGTTCGGTAAAAGAAATCTAGATTAAATGTCAAAAACTTTATGGTACTGGCCAGATTTGCAAAAAATTCATAGTGATATCTTAGCAAAAACAATGTGAAGAAGAGTAGGCCTAAACGAAAAGTGGCCGGTTCAGTGGTAAATGCAACTATCCCTGTAATGTCAGTAACCTTTTTAGCACGACAAAATCTCCATCTAAAGTGAAAATACTCCTGAGCTATAAAAATACAATGCCACGATCACATTAAATCGAATAAGTATGTTTAAGGTTTAAGAAAAGATTAACGCAGGTGTATTTGTGTGACATAGACTAGTCAAATACAAAGTTAACACAATGAAAGACATATTAAAGAAATGCTTTGCAGACATAGTACACGTGTATTGACAATTGAACCAGTTTGTCGAGTTATTTGCTGAAGCGGGCCAAAGCTCTGTCAAAAGGAGACTATTAAATTAAGACCGAGGATATGACTTATTGGTAAAGTATTTGGAACTGTCTGAGAGACTTAACTACTTACTGGATCAACTTAGTAAATGGTGTCAAGTGTCAGGTGGAAATTACCTTACCTTGCATTATCTGTTATGTGTGTGTCCTCAATATTCAGATGAAAATGTTTACAAGAAGCCAAAACTTATATAAAGAGGAAAGTATCAGTATAAAAAAGTTGTATGCAGAGACTTAAAAAAAAAGGAAAAAAAATTGGTTCCGTTTACTTGTCGAGGAGAAAATCCAGTTTGTCGACTGGGCAAAAGTTAGTTTGGTTGAAGACGTTTCGCGGCTCATCCAAGCTGCTTCTCCATCGTTCCATCTACTTAATATTTTTAAGTACCGTATTTTTTTGGATTATAAGGCGCAATGTCAATAAAGTTGAATTGTTGAATTCCCTTTATTTTCGTACATAAGGTGCACCAGATTATAAGACACATTATGCAAAACAAACGTACGACACTTGAGACTGATCCTTAGCCCAGGCGTCCACGATCCATTGGCAGATCATGTCGTAATTCGCCCGGCGTTAACAATAACCAAAATATTGTGATATCGTATCATCAAAGTTCTCACAATAATATCATGGACCATCACAATATACCGAATTACAATTCTCTTTGCTTAAATTAAGAGTTATGGTGCAGCAATAGCTTAAAAAAAGACAAAAGGAACTACACAGACCATGATCCTTTGCTCCATTTCAGTGCGAACTACAAGAATAAATAAAAGTTCTAAGCACTTTTAAGTGTTAGTTGTTTGGATTAAGTCTTGTCAAGGCATTTTAAGAGGAAAAAGTAACATAGTAATAGTTTCAGTAGTTTGTAAATATCGTACCGTGAGATTTATATCATGAAAATGTCGTACCGACAGATTTGGATATTGTTGCATCCCCACCATATCGTGAGCTTTCCCACGATATCACAATAAATATCGTACCGTGAGCTTCATACCGTAACGACATTGTATCGTGAGTCTTGGATATTGTTACACCCCTAATTATGAACGTGAATGTGGGTGGATAATTTAAGTTTGGATTTTGATTTCCTACGCGGACGACTCAAACATAGCTTTGCGCACATTTGTTTACGTTTTACAGAAGCGAAATTTAAAACCACGTCTAATTTGCATAAACTATAAGCGCTGACAAAAGAACTCGCTTTTTTTGCCATCTTCTGTCGGACTTACCGTAATGTTCCGACAATCCATCAAGCGGTGCGGCTTCGTAATTTACCAAAGTCGTACTAAAACATTTTGACAGCTTTTTGAGCGCCGTGTACCAAATAAAATCGGTTCGAGGTCAGTAAACGCAACCAGAATTAATACGTAAGGTGCACCGGATTAAAAGGTGCACTTTCCAGAAAATGTTTTGAGAAAATTAAAGGTTTTTGAGTGCGCCTTATAATCCGAAAAACACGGTAATGTTTATTTACATTAAATTTCAAGTACATTTCACTCCGTTTGAAGCTACAATCACGTGTACATTGACAGTTTACGTTCTCATCGCCTTCTCCGCCCCTTCAGCCAATGCAAAATCACACATACAATCATTTTTACGCAATAATCCGGTGACAGTCGCTATATTATTCACGTCGTTTGCGTCAATTGCCGGTGTCTGTGTAATTGTACAGAACTGGTAGCATATCCTCCTCCCGGTCGTCCGTCTCCCTCCCATATCCGTAATCGCCGTGATTTAATTTAGCTATTTAACCTGTAATTCCAGCAATATTTATCGAGGATGGAGGGGGAGAAAATTGGGCTATTAGCAGCCCCAGATGAATACGCGGAGAGGAAAGCGAACGCCGCTAACTGCCAGTTGACCTTAGCTCCGATCGCTAGCCTTCCCTCTCTCTTCCCTTTTTTATTAGCCAGCGCCACAGTAATTATGGCAAATTGAATCATAGTGAAAACTGGAATCAGTCCGTAATGAGTTTTAGATGGTGTGAAACCCGACCAGGAAGACGAGACGGGAGAGGCTGGGTTTCTGGAATTTTGAAGCTGTCTGCGCCTTTATTTTTGTGGATTGATATGACAGAAATCTTTCCATTTGCTGAATAAATTTTGAATTAGACTTCCACTCGCACTTTGTCTTAGGTCTGTCACGATGTTACTCTATCGACTTATCGCTCAGCACGTGAAAGATGAAATGTATTTTTGGACTCAATATTTATCATCTGTACATTTTCTTTGCAATAATAAGAAGATTTAAGTTATTTTTTGTTTGTTTTTTAGTTAACTCTGATATTTACTTGTTGCAGTTCAGGCTTTTTTGTGATAATTTCTATTTTAAAATCAGGTTTACTTTAATCCTGATTTGCGTCAGTATCATAAAGTCATTTCAATATCTTCATTTATTGCAATATTTCATTGTAGAGATATATTGTGCTTCAAAATGTATTCAATAAGGATAAACAGATATAAATTTCACTGTGTTTAATTATTAAAATGCATGATTTGTTTACTGTATGGGATGTCCAAACTTTTTTCATAACGGCCACATATCTAAACACAGACGAAGCACAGGGCCGATCGAGGGCCGTAGACTGGTGCTCAGTACAGTGAATAATTGAAATATGTGCATGTTTAACACTTTAGAAAGAGCCATCAGTCTTTATTCATGCTAAGATCCTTAAAACCACACACTACA